>NC_135540.1:19746153-20047681 GCF_045843805.1 Urocitellus parryii
TATGTGAAAGATTTTTCAGGAACCTGTGCTTTGGATTAAAGTAGAAGCATCTATTATTTTACATTTAATACTAATAATTGTAGTCGACCAATCTCTGAAGTCAGGATATTGCAAACATAATGTAACAAATAGCTAAGGGAAGTTGATAAACTAGACCTTGTCTTTTTATTTAGCAGTAGATAATATTATTTTGTTTATCATTTCTCCCAGGTTTTTCCTTTAAGAAATCTTATTAACATTTTATATCCTTATTTTCCCATGGAACTATAGACAATGAGTTAAGCTAATAAATTTAGTGTTGGATATATTCCTTTTCAGATATGTGCGTATTGAGGTGATGATGATTGCATAGTGAGATTAATAGGGCCTAAAATGTGGGTTCCTTGTTATCTTTTTCTGAAGTAAGAAGGCCAGGTGAGTGGGAAGAATATTAGGGCAGGAAAGAGTTCCAGTACTGTCTGTGACTAGTTGCAGTGTGAAAGCTGTTTGATTCCCTCATATATTTCCTGATCTTTTAAATTTGGGAAGGGCAAAGCCAGACCTCTGTCATGGAGATAGAATTAACATGGAAGTTATTAAAAAATGTAAGTGGTTCCAGCAGTTGCTTTTTGTATGGTTGCATCTTTAACCATAGAACAAAATGAAACAGGTATTTGTGAAATTTCTGGTAATTTTTTTAGCACTATGCAGCTATAACTGTGTGGACTTCTGTCTCCTTTGAACTTAGCAACAACTCAGTCTGAGGTGTCCGGGTGTTACAGCCAGACAAGAGGCTCAGTGATCAGATGAAGTGAGTCTGACATGTGAGGGAAGAGACCTAAACCTCAGAAAACCACAAAATGAAGATAGAGTTGGTCAGCTGAAGAAAGCTGAGGCCCAGCCCCCGTTTTTTTTCAGCATGTTTCAAAACAAAGAAATTTTTAGACCTATCCAGAAGTAAGATAGAACATTGACTTTCTCCATCTTAATTTAGAATTTCAGAAATATATAGTACAAGTGAAAAAAAATTTAATATGATATGTACTGTACATAAATTCAGAGCTATTCTTGAGTTTCAGTATTCTTTGCCTTTATTCTAATGTCAGGCTTACTTGGAAATATATAGAACAGTATTTCTGCAACGAACATATGATATAATGTCAAAGAAATGGCATTTGATTTCTTGGTATGTTTCAAAGAGAAAAATACTGTTAGGAAAATTGTATTTCCATCTATCCAGACATGACATCCCA
Source organism: Urocitellus parryii (assembly GCF_045843805.1). Taxonomy (NCBI): domain Eukaryota; kingdom Metazoa; phylum Chordata; class Mammalia; order Rodentia; family Sciuridae; genus Urocitellus; species Urocitellus parryii. Next base: position 19,747,386 of record NC_135540.1, read on the forward strand.
GTGGGATCAAAATTGCATGATTATAATAAATAGATTCCCTTTCCTCTCCTCTTCTACCTATAATATGGTTGTTTTGTAAGTGCATGAGATTCCTAACACTCCAAATGAATTTGAATGTCAAATTCCCTTCAAAATCTATGACCAAATGGCCAAATATAGTCACAAAATATACTGTTAATCCATCCAAATCCTGAATTCTCTTCCTCGTGAGTAAACTAACACAGAAAAAGAAAAATGTTGATGTGTCCAGGAAAAAGATTCAGTGAGCAAACTAAAGACAGTTATGAGGGGAGAGAATCACTCTGTGTATTGACCTTGGAGAAAGCCACTAAGATGAGCGTTTAAAAGATGACACAGCAGTTATCATCCAGGGCTTGTGGCACTGCCTCAAGGAACAGGAACAGGAAAATGTCCCATCACAAGGCATTTTCCACTTCTTTATTCTTTTTGAGGTAAAAGTGCTGAGTCTTAGCTTTTAAAATAATGGGTTGTTCAGATGATCATTGTGTACCAAACTGCTTACAGTGGGGAACTTCATTACACCAGAGAATCTGCTGGGACAGAGAAAGACTGCCTCCCTGTCCAGAGGAGAGACTCCACCCAACTATAAGTTCTCAGAGCATTCTGTACTTGGAAGCTCCTGAACGCGCTAATTAATAGCCACATTCGTGGCTCCTGGCTGAAAATGATCCTGATTTAGAATAGTGCCTCTCAAACTTGAACATGCATATGAATCACCTGACAGACTTGAATTCTGTCTGGACTGAACTGAACTCAGTATCTCTGGGGTAGGGTCTGAGATCCTGCATTTCTAAGAAACTCCTGGTCATGTTCATGCTGCTGACCTGGGACTACAGTAGACTTACAGATTTTTTCCTAACTCATGAGAAAGGGAAAAATACACGGAAGGAAAATCGTTTTATATATGTTACAGGCATAGGAAACACTTTTCCATGTGTCCCAGTGTGACTATGGAAGATGAGTGCAGTGATGCATGCTTGTCCACAGTGACTCAGGAGGCTGAGGCAGGAGGACTACAGGTTCAAAGCCAGCCTCAGCAACTTACAGAGGCCCTAAGCAGCTTAATGAGGTTCTGCCTCAAAATTTTTTTTAAAGAGTGGGGGGTGCTGGGGATATAGCAGTACCCCAGCACCAAAAAAAAAAAAAAGAAGTCAGTTCTTACATCAAGTTTTCCCTCAACTCCCACCTCTAGAGATTGCTAAGAGAGGCTGTAGAATTATTACATCTCCTAAAACCTCCAACAAGTCAGCATTTATGAATGCATATTATGCATAATCTATAGATCTTGTTTTACAACAAAATGAATTTAAAATCTGGACACCTAACAAAAATTTCAGAATGAACCCCTTTTCCTTTTTGTGAAAGACAAAATAGATTTTTGCATGCTCACTCTGAGGGGATGAATCCCAGCACTTCCACACACATTCACAAAGGACTTTGCATCCCTTGATTTACTTGTCCATTTATTAAATGCCATTCAATTAAAACCACCCATAATCCCACTACCCAGGGACATTCACCGTTGGCCTTTCCTGTTCACAAAAGTCATCACATACCATGTGTGTTTTAAATTACTTAAGCATCCCAACTTCTCTGTTTCAAGAAAGTATCCAAACCTTTGCACCACTAAACAGAGCCAGCCAAAGTAGGTTTCTAAAAAACTGTCTTCAATTTCTAAAAACAATGCTTTATATATTAAGGAATGTTGGGCTGTTTTCTGCACCAGGCCCTCAGTGTTTCATTATTCATCATGTGAGATTAGGAAATATGTTTTTCTGATTTAAATTAAGTTCCAGGGCTGTGGAGATAGCTGTCAACAAATGGGCTCAATATTTTCTTTACTGCAAACCTAAACATCCTCTTGGCTAAGCTTCTATTTTGAAACCTATTTCTGATTCTATTCAGGAGAGCTAAGAGTCCAAAGGCTTAAAAAATAATTGCTTAAAAGAACAACTATTTAAATGATTCTTATTAAATATAAACTAAACACCCAATATTCCAATCTAATAAAAATAAGTATGAAAATGAGTTAATCTGTCACAGATTCATACTGGAGATTTTTGATTCGATCCCATTAGGTCTGAACATGTAGTATTTATGTATATTTAAGATGGTCTGATTCTAGGAACAAAATCCCCCTGAACTACTGCATTCTCTTACCTCCTCATTTTACGTAAAGGGGGCATGCTCTTTCTTAGTGGAAGAGAAACTGTCACCATAACATTGTATAGAGAGAAGTGGTGGGGTCACCAGTCTTTGTCAGACTTTGCCAAATATGAAAAATGAATGTAAATGCATTGACTTTAATTCTCGTTTAGAAAACAATCCTATCTCTTAAGGCCAAGCATACCCTGATTTTTTTTGACCTTTTGTTTACTAACTAGGATCATAACTAGGATAAAAATGCATTGTTTAAAATTTAGCTATGTCTTAGAAGAATTTTATAAGAATTGAGTTAATTTAGGCACTAGAAAGACAGCAAATGTTTTTAGTATTAAGTTTATGATACAAAAGTCTAACAATTAGTTTTTAATGATGTCCTTCTAAATTGTTTATATATTCCTAATACCTAATAGCATAAAAAAGAAACAAATACCCTTTTAAAATTTCATATTCTTATTAATTTTATTCATTCCTTCAATAGATTTTTAGTAAGCATTTTCCATGGCCTACATATTCTTCTTGGTCCTGGGGAAATGAGGAGAAGAAAGGAAATATTTATTCTCACAGAGTTTATTTGAGAAAGTTGCTACTATAAACATTCAATTTAATAAACATTTATTGACCATCTATGCAGTATTTTCCTAACTCTAGTGTCATCTCTCTATATACAACCACCAAAGTGGTGTATCTTCTTCCACTACTTACAATTTGAAACTATAGATAGATGGCATTTTTCTCCCCATCCTAAAACAATTCCACCCTCATCTGTATTCCTATGAGACTTTGTGTGCACCTGTCAATAAAACGAAGATCACACTACAGCAAGCTTCTGTGGTTACCCATCCATCTTCCCCTCCATGTCTCCATGAGGATATATACAGGCCCTGTGATGTTTTATCCCCATGAAGAGCACGGGAGCTGAAGACAATGGAGTATATAACTCTGCCCACAGAATAGGTTCCCTTCAAGGGAGAAGGGGAAAGTGAGATAGAATAATTCATTCCTTAGGAGACAAAGAGTTCTTTAAGAGGTGGGCAATTTTTCATGTAAATTTTATGCTAAGGGAGCCCCAGTATAATAACAGTCTTAAAAAGAGGGAGAAGAGTTATTTAACATGCTAAATGAGGAATGTCAGTTACCAACTTTATAAAAGAAAAAGAAGATAACTTTCTCAGGTATTTACATTAAAACTAAGTGAAGTTAGCCAATCACCACCCCCCCCCCCGCCAAAACAAATGCCGAATGTCTTCTCTGATATAAGGTGGGTGACTCAAAATGGGGTAGGGAGGAAGAGCAAGGGAGGAAGACTACCTCTAGGTAGGGAAGAGGGGTGGGAGGGAAAGGGAGGGAGAAGGGGAATAGCATGGATGGTGGAAGGAGACCCTCATCATTATACAAAATACATGTATGAAGATGTGAATTTGGTGTCAACATACCTTATATACAATCAGAGATTTGATAAATTGTGGTATAAAGGTGTAATAAGAATTGTAATGCAAAAAATAAATAAAAATAAAAAACCTTGAGGGAATTCAAATGTTTATACATGACAGCCCTCCAGTCTTACACAACTGGAAATAAAGAAGCCCAAGTATGAAATAGCTGTATGTGCAGATAGGCATTTAATAAATCTTGAGAAAAAATAATTCAGAATTCCCTCCATAATCTGAGTTTCCACATAGGTGAATGTTTGGTCAGTAGGCCAATAAGAGTGATATACTCTACCCTACCCTGCTCTACCCTAAAGAACTATCCTATCATGTTCTCATTCTTCTCCCCTTTGCACAGTAATCAGTGTCCCTTGGACACTTCACCTCTAGTTATTGCTATTATACTGAATCTGCCTACATTCCTTATCTAAAGTATGTCTTCTCTTCAGAGTTATCTGCTGGGGTCTAAACTATCTTGTGCACTTGTGTGTAAGCTGTGTGCCTGAAAATCTTGCGTCACCCACAACTTGTAATATCTTTGTTAGTAACTCTACTTCCATCTTATCTTTTCTTAAATGAGTCATAAGGAAAGTGAACAAGTGATAATGAATAGAAATTAGATACACAGAGTTGTATACTATCAGTTACTGGTAAGATGAGAACAGTCCCCATTTACTGAATGCCACGTCATAAATGATCCGAGCCTGGGATTCAAAGATCTGAAAAATTGCCTTTCGGGTGGCCAGAAATGCCACCATCATGTCACAAGCGAAATAAGAATTTTATGGGACAGAAATAGAGCCAATATGGGGTCCTTAACAACAACAAGAAGGCAGGGAAGATAATGTCCTTACTTTTCTTGGTATAACTGTTTAACATTTTCTCTTTCCTATCCCAGTCCCTCCTTTCTCCCAAAAAGACTCCTTGGGGAAACACGGAAAACACTGAATGCTTTCTGAATGGAAATATGTTCCATTTATGGAACTCCTTAAGGTCCTTTCATGTACAATCGACCATTTCCAGATTTAAATAAGATGCTGACTAGATTCATGAGAGTTTTCAGAATTGCTATGTTGATTGCAAACCCAGGACTTCAACAGAGTAGAACTTTAATGGGAAGAGGAACTAGAGACCTTGCTGTACATGTTTTGTATTTTGGCTTTTAATATATATGGTTTTGAGTCACTGTAGAAAAAGCCTGAGGTCAAGTCCCAAATTATTATCACTGTTTCCATTGCTATAGGGACATAACAAGGTAACCAGTTTCAAGAAAACACTCTCCAGGGCTTAATTATTTGCTTATCTCAAGAAGCTCTGTAATTTACCTCCTGTGGTCATCTGATCTATAATGATCACCTTCTTTGTTTGGTTCCTAAGGACCCCAGCTGGATTGGGGGTATTGCTCAGTGGCAAAACACTTGCCTACTATGCAGGAGGCCTTGGGTTGATCCTTAGCACCACTGAAAGAAAATAAGTCCTTTAAAGAACCTGCTTTGGCCACCCTAAGGCAGTGACTTGATGGTGATGACAATCTTTTACAGCCTGAATGGAAAGAGCCTGCAGACCACACTCTGGCCCCCAGAACCATTGAAAGTGCCACGTTTTCCCCCAAGGTTAGGTAATGAGCAATTGTGACCCAGAGGCCAGCCTGACTCAGACTGAGTAAGAACGTTACAAAAACAGAGGAACCATGAAAATCTTTTGGAAGCTCTTGGTTTCCTCTATAAATAATGGCAGTTGACATATTGCCTTTCCCATGTCTGATGTATTCTGCTGTCTGTCCTATTCTCTACTATCCCCCCTCCCCAATATGATGTATTAAGAACTATGTAATGTTTAAGGGTAACTGATGTGATACAGCAATCTGTATACGGGGTAAAATTGGGAGTTCATAACCCACCTGAATCAAACTGTGAAATATGATGTATTAAGAACTATGTAATGTTTTGAACGACCAATAATAAAAAAAAAAATAAAATAATGGCAGTTAGTTGTAGAACAATGAAAACAAAAACCATGACTTTTTACATGTCAAATAAGATGTTTTAATTTTCTCCATAACAGGATAAAATCTGATTATTTCACACATATTAAAATAAAATAATTTGATTTCAGTGCATAGGTACATAAAAAAAAATCTCCATTTTATATGCAGGCCTTTCTTGTTGCAGAGTTTGAATTTTGACCCAATGATACAAATACACACATACATAAATATTATGGCAACCTTTCAAAAAAAATAATCTCAGAAGAAATGTAAAGTGAAACCAAATATAGATTCCTACGCTATTTAGGCTGCAAGTGTTCATTTTGATGAATGCCTGCAGCCCTGTAATATTGCTGAGCAGACCAAAGGCAAGAGAAATTGTACTCTCCCTAAATATAATATCTCAGGTACTATCCCTAAACTTTTTTTTTTTAGATCTGGGTGGAAAAGTTTAAAAATAGAAAGACATTTTATTTTTCAAATTGCAATCACTAGAAATTCTAGCTCCCAAATATAAAATGCCGTTATAATTAAATTTACCTTTTCCCCCATGAATTGACTGTGATAAAGTTTCTAGAATGTTCAATATGTTCACTTGGGTTCGGGACTGATTATTTTGTTTCCTCACTGGTATGTATTTTTTCCATTCTTCCAAAGTTGCAGGTTGACTGAGTCACTTAAAAAAGAAAGGTCTTACGTGCTATGTAGACTAAACTACAAAACCATTACATTTCACTCCGATACTGATTTTCAACCAAAATACAATGTCCACTCTTGTCTTTTGTACAGACCTGTAATGCCCGCGGAATGCAGAGCCTCCGTACAACCTGCGCAGACCCTGAACTCAGAGTGCTCCCGGCTCTGTCGCAACGGCTACTGCACCCCCACGGGGACCTGCTGCTGCAGTCCAGGCTGGGAGGGGGACTTTTGCAGAATCGGTTAGTATTTTTGTTGTCATAAGAAAGACTGGGGCATGGGATTAACCTAAGGATAATAGGTTCTCAAGAACTCAGCATTAGGTATTCCTTCCAGAACCATCTAGGGTTCAGAAGACAATACTGTGAATGTCTACTGGCTTCTGAACTTATACATGAAATCTTTTCCGTTTCCTTAATGTAGACTATTCACGTGGGTAAGCTCTTTACAAACATGAGAAAACTTTAAATGACTTGAGTCCCTTCAAAAAGTAAAAAAAAAAAAAATGAAAACAGCCCAACCAGGTCATCTCTACTGGTGCTCAGCCCTGGGTCCTGAGCCGCACTCGAGCCCTACCCATGTGCTAGCATTTTCCAGACACCCCATAAATGCCCTCCCTCGCTTTACTGCTCACTTTCTTGCCACACCACACTCGAAACAGGGTTTTTCAGTGAGTGTTACTAAATAAAAAGGGAAAATGCAATTATCTGGGGGCATATTATAAGATTTTTAATTCTGTTTGCCACTCCCTTGGGAACCATTGACTAGGTGTGCAGCTGCTCAGAAAAAGCAAGGGAGATTTATTCAGGGTTATTCTATCCCTTAACATAAGATTTCCTCAATTTTGTGCAAAGTTTAAGTTCTACTTGGCATGAAGTAGGAAAATTGGATAAATTAAAAAACGTAGAGTTTAAGATATAGATGTTAAAAATGTATATTCGACAACCAGCATATACATATTACTTAGAAAATATTTTGACCACTGCTATAAAAGTACCTCTTGCTGATGAGAAGCAAAGCCCCAAAATAATATTTAATAGTATTCTTATACGTATGTGCTCTTTATTGTGCTTTCTAAAGATATATTTGTTTCAAAAGTATAACCATAACTTGTCTATTTAATATATTATCTAACAAAAATAGCCAATATTTAAAGCTACACATAAATATAAATTTTAAGCTTAAATTGCCAAAGTAATTTGCAATATAAATAACATTATGTGATTGATTAGTACTAGGATTGCATACCTAGGAAAGAACTCTCCTAATTAAAACTCAATAGAAATTGCATAATTCCATTATCTAAGAAGAGTGCTTTCATTTTATTGACCCTCTCTGTCTCCCTTTTTGTAGAATCAGTGTCCAAGTATAATAATATTCATATATCTGATAATCTATCATCCTTCAGCTTCCTTTGATTGATCCCTGACAGTACTAACTCCATTTCTTTTACATAGAATTCATTGTGTTATAATTTTTACTTTACATTTTGTCTAATTTCTTATGTCACCTCAAGTATTCAGTTAATAGACATTTATTGAGTATCTTCTAGTGACAAATTTTAACTAAGGGTGAACAAATTATTTTGAATGCTGGTGGCATTATGCATGGCTTAATAAATATTAATAATAATATGTGATATAAGTGAATATAGGTATTATTTAAGTCAATATGAAGTTTTATTTCAGTGAAGAATTTTAATCTTGCCACTATTTAGTTTTAAAATGTAAGATAAGTCAAAATTATTTTATAAAAGTAATCATTCATAAGGAAGACAAAGGACTTGGGATATAGTTCAGTTGGTAGTGTGCTTGTCTTGCATGCACAAGGCCCTCGGTTCAATCCCCAGCAACAACAAAAAAAAAAGAAAGAAAGAAAAAAAGAAGGAAGATAAAACTCCCCAGTCAACCTCCGGCCCCAAGTAGGTACCAAGTGGCCCTGAAGACTCATTTCTGAACATTCACCCCTAAGCAATAGCAGAGAGAAATAACTCAAAGGCTGTGGATACCACACCTTTGAGGGGCTTCAGCATAGATTGCCCCATGTCCTTTCTGGAATAAACAGGGTTGAAAAGAACAGAGAAGCAATCACAGAGGGTGTCACCATAACCTCCACTGTCTACAACACAATTGCTCGATCTACAAAAAGATCCCATTCTTGTGAGACTTACAGAGAAATAAGGATCCTCAGGCTTACACACAGCACATATCGTGTCAAAGTGGACTAGTTACCACCAAAGTATTATCAAAGAATCTGTACTATGAAACCCATATAGAAATATATCCAACACTTCACAACAATCCATTATACCAAGACCCACCATCGAGAGAAGACTATGGGGGTTAGGGTTGTGGTTCAGCAGTACAGCGCTTACCTACCATGTGCAAGGCCCTGAGTTCAATCCTTAGCACCACATTAAAATAAAGGTATTGTGTTAGTCAACTAAGTCAACTAAAAAAAAATTAAAAAAAAAAAAAAAGAGAGAAGACTGTGAAAAAAGACTTCACAGAAAAGTGGAAGAGAAATCCAACCCACCAGGTAAACAAATCTTAACATAGAGATACAAATATCAAAGAATATGTCAACATGATACCTCCTAAAGTTCATAACTTAGTACCAACTGACTCCAAAGATATTGAAGAGGATAAAATGCCAGATAAATAATAGAAAGAATGGTTTAAAACAAGATCAGTGAATTCCAAAATAACACAGAAAATAATTGGTTGAGTTAATGTAGACACTATAAGATACAGTTGAAAAATTCAATGAAGAGATAGAAATTTTGAAAAGAACCAAACGTAAATCCTAGAAATGAAATCTTAATAAGCCAAATTAAAAAAAAAATCAGTGGAGAGCCCAACCAATACACTAGAGCAAGCAGAAGACAGAATTTCAGGGCTTGAAGAAAAGGCGAATGAATTAGAAGATTCAGACAGTTGTAAAGAAAAAAATAAGTAACTATAAACAAAAAATGCGGATCTCTGGGACAACTCACTTAACACTCTCAGGTCTTCAGAAAAGAGTAGAGATACCAGATACCAGCTAATGGCATAGAAAACCTATTCCATGAAATAATAGCAGAAAAATTCCCAAATTCTAAGGATGAGATGGATGCATGAGTATTTAGATGGATACTTGAGTATTGGCAGTACTTAGAACCCTAAATAGATATGATCAAAAAAGAACCTCTCCATAACATATTGCAGTGAAAATGCCAAAAATTCAGAACAAAGAAAGAATGTTAAAAGGAAATTGTAGGAGAGAAGCAACAAGTCACTTTTAAAACCAAACCCACCAGAATAACAGCAGGTTTCTCAACAGAAACTCTAAAGGCCAGGAGGGCATGGAGTTTTGTTTTTTAAGTCTTGAAAGAAAATTATTGCCAGTCCAGGTTACTATATCCAGCAAACCTACCCTTCAGAATGGAGGAAGAAATAAAAAACTTCCAAGATAAGCATAAACTAAAGGCATTTATGATCACTAACCCAGAATTGCAGAGGATATTTAAAGGAATCTCGAAAACAGAAGAGGAAGATAAACACAACCACAAGAGCATGGGAAAGAATAAATCTCACTAGAAGAGGAGATATGCATATGAGATACAGGAAAGACACAAACATTAGAAAAATAATAAAATGACAAGAATTAATAGAAGTTTTAATAATAACTCTGAATGTAAGTGGCCTCAATTCTTCTATTAAAAGACAAAGAGTGGTGAATACAAGACAACTGTTTTGTTTTTTTCTGCCTGCCAAAAACATACCTCACCACTAACAATATACACAGATGGAAAATGAAAGAATGGGGATAAAAATATTCCATGCAAATGGGATCTGAAAGCAAGCAGGAGTAGCTATGCTCATACCCAGCAAAGCAGACTTCAAACCAAAATTAGTCAGAAGAGACAAAGAAGACCAGTACATTGTGCTGAAGGGAGCAATCCACCAAGAATATGTAATTACTGTAAATATATATGCAGCAAACATCAGTGCACCCTATTTTATAAAATGAACACTACCCAGCATAAAAAAAAGAGAGGACCCAATACAGTAATAGTGGGTGACTGCAATATCCCATTTTCACAAGTAGGTCATTTAGACAAAAAAAAAAAAAATCAACCAACAGAAGAAGACACATTCTTACATTCTTTTAGCAGCTTATGGAACTCTCTCCAAAACAGGTTATATCTCATACCATAAGGCAAGTCTTAACAAATACAAAAAAATTGAAATAACTTCTTGCATCTTATTAAGTCATAATGTAATAAAACTAGAAATCAACAGCAAAAGAAACCACAGAAACTATACAAACATATGGAGATTGAACAATACACTTTTTTATGATCAGTGGGTTATTGAAGATATCAGGGAAGAAATGTAAAAATTCCTAGACTCAAATAGAGATGGAAACACAATATACCCTGAATCTGTGGAATATTGAAAAGGCAGTTCTATGAGAGAAGCTTATAACTATGACTGCCTACATTAAAAAATCAAAACAAGATCTCAAATAACCTAATGATGTATCTCAAGGTTTTAGAAGATCAAGAACAAACCAAATCCAAAATCAATAGAAGGAAAGTAATAATAAAAATCAGAAGTTATACACCATGTGTGTATATTACATCAAAATGCATTCTACTGTCATTATAACTAAAAAGAACAAACAATTTAAAAAAAAAAAATCAGAGCTCCACTAAGTGAAATTAGACCAGAAGAACTATACAAAGAATAAATGAAACAAAGAATTGGTTCTTTGAAAAGATAAATAAGATCAGTAAACCCTTAGCCAAACCAACCAAAAAGAAAGAGAAGATCCTAATTAACAAAATTAAAGATGAAAATGGGGATGTTTACAACAGATACCACTGAAATCCAGAGGATCTTTGAGGACTATTTTGAAAACTTATATTCCAATAAATTAGAAAATCTAGAAGAAATGGATAAACTTCTAGATAGCTGTTATCTACCAAAATTGATACCAAGAGGTTATGAAAAACCTAAATAGATCAATCACAAGCAATGAGACTGAAGCAGTAAGAAAAGTCTCCCAACAAAGAGAAGCCAGAACTGTGGGAATTCACTGCTTAATTTTACAAGGCCTTTAAAGAAGAACTAACCCCAATGCACTTCAAACTATTCCATGAAATAGAAAGGAAAAGAATGTTTCCAAACTCCTACTATTAAGGCAGTAGCCTTCTAATACCAAAACCAGATAAGGAAACAACAGAAACGGAAGGAAGGAAAGCAGGAAGGCAGGAAGGAAGGAAGGAAGGAAGGAAGGAGGGAAGGGAGCGAGGGAGGGAGGGAAGAAAATTAGCAACTAATATCCCTGATAAACATAGATGCAAAAATTCTGAATAAAATACTTTCAAACTGAATTCAGCAGCACATCAAAAAGGTCATACACCATGGTTTCATCCCAGAGATGGAAGGATAGTTCAATATAAACAAATCAATAAACATAATAATGCCACATAAACAGAATCACAGGTAAGAATCACGTGATCATGCCAATAGATGCAGGAAAAGCCTTTTACAAAATTCAACATGGTTTCATGATAAAATCCCTGAAGAAAAAAGATATAGAAGGATCTTACCTCAACACAATAAAGGCTATATATGGCAAACTTAAAGCCAACATTATATTTAATGGGGAAAAACATGAAATCATTTCCTCTAAAGTCATGACTGAGACAAAGAAGTTAACTCACTCAACACCCCTATTCAGTATAGTCCTTAAAAGTTTAGCTGGAGCAATTAGGCAAGAGAAAGCAGTAAAAAGATATACAAATAGGAAAAGGAGTCATCGGATTATTCCTATGACAGAAGAGATGATCCTAGGCTTAGAAGACCCTAACTTTCCACCAGAAGACTCCTAGAGCCCATAAAATTAGCAAATTAGCAGGGTATAAAATCAATATAAGAAAATCAACAACTTTCCTATACACTAATTCATAACAAACCTGCTGAAAAAGAAATCATTCCATTCATCATAGCTTTAAAAATACTAAAATGTCTATGAATAAATCTAACCAAAGGGTAAAAGACCTATTCAATGAAAATTACGGAACACTGAAGAAAGAAATTAAAGAAGACACTAGAAAATGGAAACACCTCCCGTGTCCGTGGATCAGCAGAATTAATATTGTTCAAATGGCAATATTGCTGAAAGTCATGTACACATTCAATGCAATCTCCATCATAATACCAATGACATGCGGGCAGGATGGTTCACCCCTGTAATCCCAGCAACTCAGAAGGCTGATAAAGAAAACGGGTTTTAGAGGAAATAATTTCATGTTTTCCCCCATTATTCAGCTGTAAGGAAGGATGAAATCATATCACTTGTAGGAAAATGGATGAAAATGGAAATCATATGGTTAAGTGAAATCAGACAGACTCTGAAAGACAAATCTTAGATATTTTCCCTCGGATATGGAATCTGACATGAAAGTTGTCACAGGGAGACTATTAGAGAAAAGCTGAGGGGGATGATGAATATGATCAAAGTATGATATATATATATATATATATATATATATATATATATATACACACATATATATATTTCATTGTAGTATATATATACTACAATGAAATCCATTATTTTGTATGATCAAATGCACTAATAAAAAATTTAAGATTAGGCTGGGCACAGTGGCACACAACTATAATCCCAGTGGCTTGGGAAGCTGAGGTAGGAGGATTATGAGTTCAAAGCCAACCTCAGCAAAATTGAGGCGCTAAGCAACTCAGTGAGACCCTATCTCTAAATAAAAAATACCAAAAAATAGGGTTGGGGAAGTGGCTGAGTGGTTGAGTTCCCCTCAGTTCAATCCCTGGTACATCTACACACACACACACACACACACACACACACACAAAAATTAAGATCTAAAAAGAACATATTTTTTTTTTTTAAAAAAAAGAAAAACAAAAAACTTCTTTTAAGTTATCTATTCAGGATATTTTTGTCCCAAGCAGGAATTTGATTTGTATATGCACATGGTTTACTCCTCTCTCAAACATTTAAAGAGAAATTGTCTTTATTTTCTCCTTTTCCATGTGTCAACTGCAGACCCCTGGATTTTGAATAAGGTGTTCAGAAAGGTGAAAATGACCTGGCCCTTCAAAGTGTAGAGAAATGTATTCAAGGAATTTGAATCTGTCTATAATAGCTGCACTCCCCAGATTTATCTTATCAGTAAACGACAATTAATTTATATGCCAAATGTATGTCTGCATCTTATTTTAGGAGTAAGTCACCTATATTGCAGGAGTAACCATTCTTTAATGAGGAAATGCTGTGCTGTAGAGTAACCCTGAAAAGATTGCTTAGCACGTCCTTCCTTGGCCAACTGCTCTTACCCCAGAAGTGGGCTTGAAGGTGTGATCAGGGAGCAAAGCACGTGCCCTAAGCCCTCTGCAAGCAGAGGGAAGGAGTTTGAGGGAGCCGAAATCCCAAACTGACCTCACCTGGGTGTTGCTTTGGAGATGCTGCAGCCAGTGGTCTCCCAGCAGGCCTCTGGGGAGCAGAGATCTGAAAAAGATGAAATCTTTGTGTTAAATGAAGTCAGTTCCGTGGAGGACTGACATTGTTTCTCAGGATCTCTGCTTCTCTAGAAATGTCTCCCATTATCCTGAGTTCTGGTCTCCAAATCACCCTGGATCTGAGAAACCTTCCTTCTTACTTACACGTCTGTCCTTCAAATCATTCCTTCTTCTTTCCCTGCCTTCCCTTATTCATCAGATATTTATTGGCCTCCTGCTCGGCCCTGTTTCTGACTCACAGAATAAGAGCCGTGTTATTACTGTTTTTTTTTTTCCCCCTTTCCAGCAAAATGTGAGCCAGCGTGTCGTCATGGAGGTGTCTGTGTGAGACCCAACAAGTGTCTCTGTAAGAAAGGATATCTTGGTCCTCAGTGTGAACAAGTGGACAGAAACATCCGCCGAGTGGCCAGGGCAGGTATTCTTGATCAGATCATTGACATGACATCTTACTTACTGGATCTAACAAGTTACATTGTATAGTTTCTGGGACTGTTTGAATATTCTTTTCCAGTGGGCATTTATTTTTTATCCTGTCATTAAAAAGAAAGACTGTTATCCTGCTATACACTCCTGTGATTTCATTTCCTTTTATTAATTTAAAAATAATTTGCAGAAATGTGCAGATCCTCTGTGTGTATGTTGCACGTTTGTTCACACATGCAGGCACACACCCACACTCACAACCCCTGTCCACGTGGTTGCATAACAGATGGGTTTTTAAAATATGTACTTCCTTGTGTGGAGTGATTGACATAGAAATTCCATTGTAAATTGATAATGGAATTTTTATGTCACCGTAAGAGAGTATTTGACTTCCCAGGAATTTTCTGTCTGTAATTACTGAAGTCAACTTTCATGAGGTTTTGAAACATCACTGTGCAATCTGATGGATCTAATAAAAATGGCAATATTTTTATATTAAAAGACTATAATATGAGAGAATGTTTCAAAACTCCCTGATGAATTTCTAAATGAACAATTTGATATAAAATTGTAATCTTCGTTTTTATCAATGTATCCCCTTGCAGAATGATACCTACCCACTTACCTTTTTATTTGGCAAAGCAATCTGGTTACTTTGGCTTAATCTCAAGATGGTTTTCAAATGTTTTATAGTGAAATCATAACAGCCTATTTTTAAATCAAAACTTCCTAAAAGGTCTGCTTTTATTGTATATTTTATTTAACAATAGGCACTGGGTTTGTGTTACATATTTATATTTTTTATTTTATTTTTATAATATAGACATCACCTAGATGAAACACCTTTACCCTGTCCTGTAAAATACTAAAGTTACATTTTTCACCAACTTAATTGGAGAGAAGGGGAATGAGAAAGCAGTCTTTAATGTGCTGTGGATCTAATCTAACAATGTATCCTTTGCCAACATGTAATCATTAACGACGGACGAAAAAGCAAGAAAACAGCCAATCCTTATAAAATTGCAGCATTAAACATTTGTAAAGTGCCTCTCACCGTAGCAGGACTGTCAGAGTATATGTGATTAGAATGTTACAGATTCCACACTGAATCGAACCTCACTGGAAGAGAGCTCACTCATTTATATCAAATCTGGGCTGTGTAAGCTGTCACTTGTACAAATTTTTCATATAATAATTCTTGCCAAATATGGATTTTCATGTATATTCTCCTTTAGAACTCAATGAAAATACTCTCTGGCTAATATATCAATAAATTTTCTGTAAATGTTCTGTTCAGGTTTTTAAAAGAAATGACCTGTTCCAACAAGACTGCAGAAAGCCTGGTACACCGTTTTCTTAATGGTTTCCCAGGCCATCTCTTCCCATTTGGATTCTAAAAAAATTATAAGGCCTCTATGCACTACTGAAAAAACACGTCCACCCGTGGTAAGCACATACCCCACTGTAGCTGTCCTACTGTAAACATCCACTCCTCTGGAATCTAAATTGTGGAAGTGTATAGATTATGCAGCTTTGGCTGACTTTCCAAACCTGCTTCTTACCTTTAGGAATATGAGCCTCAATTAAATTTTTTAAGAACATTTCATAGCTAGGATTTCTCTGTTGTTTCTAAGTGAGATGCTTACAATTAAAGCACAGTGAACATTTATATAGAAACCACAATGTAGAAAGATTGGTTAAGTACACTGCTCTTGTCTTCCATATATGATTACTTAAGTTTCAAGTGACCTCATGCCAAATGGAAATGGGTTGAGAAATCTTGGTTCAGTGCTTCGGGGACAATAGCCTGCATTAAAAAGTGCATGCATAATTTTGCACAATTTAGATTCAATTGGCAGTCTATTCAAAGAAGTCTCAGGATTAAATGAGCATGGAGACCAAATTGCCCTCTTACCCCAGAAAAGGGGTGGTCCCTTCTAGTCTCACTAACACTTCATTGGCCCAACAGTGTGACAAATCTTGCAATGAACCATGCAGTAGCCTGCATCTGTAGGTTAATAGCAATCTTTTGTCTCCATTGCTTTCTCTTCATAGCCCTTTTACTGAATTCCATCACAGAAAGTTTTACAATTAAAAAAAAATGTCCTGACAACCATTTTTGTAAATGGACCTTACCATCTAATCATCCCTTATTCAACGTGGGTGACATTAACAAAATGTGAACTTCTTGTGAGGGAGCCAGCTGTCTAAATCTGTCAAATCGTGCAGTTTTATTACACATTCTCCCATTCATAGTTTGAGTGAAAACAATAAGGATACTGCTATGTAGTCAGTGAAATCTTAAAAATCAAACGTATCTTCTTACATCATTAATCTCTCCATCTCTTCCCCCAAAGAAAAAGGTGTTCTATTGCCATTACTTCTCCTATTTAAAATAATCTATATTAAATTAACCAGACCCAGAGTTTTTTATAGGTCTGTTTCCCAAGTGAAAGAGTTTCAAGTGACTTGGAAAAACACATGTACCCCAGGTGTCACTGCCTTTTCTATTGTGAGGGAATAAAAGACCAAATTCTTCTAAAAAGGAGATAGCGAGATCCATGGATATTAAACCCAAGCAAAGAAAGCCCAGCCTTTGGAGTCATTTCTTTCCGCTCTTAGGAGAAAAGTAGCCACCAAAGGTAATTGATGGCTACACATTTTAAATTAAGTGGCCAATTCGAGAAACTTCTTTGACCCTCTTTTTGAAGTAGATTTTTTTTTAAACGCATGACCTCAGTGATTTATGATGAGAGGCAGGTAGGAAGTGGTTAAAAAGGAGGAGTTAGGGAAAAGTAATTGTTTCATCACACAAAAGGCAAAATCTGCTCAGTTCATAAAGTATACAATCTAAAATAGAAGGAAAAGCTCCTTGATATGAATCCTAATGTGTAAGATAAAGGTGAAACAACGAAAGAGACGAATGTGTATTAGGACGCCCTGTCCATTTCAGAGCTTAAGCGTCGGGTGTCAGTTGAACGTGGAACGATGCTTACGGTAGTTTTAAATATTTTGAAATAACCTTTCTACCACTGTCTCTGCCAAACTCTTGTCCTGATTCATAGAACCTTCTTTTCTTGACACTCACTTAAGATAATGAGATGAAAACAGAATTGGCAGATCACCAAAGTGAAAAGGAGGGAAAACTTAAGAAACTTAGGTGATGGCAGAAGTCCTTCCATTGATACTTTTTCTTCTTAGAATTTTATTGCAGTAGAGCGATTCTAAAGTATCTTATATTATTACAAAGAATACTCAGAAGTTTTCTCAGATTAGTGGATCTGTCTCATAAAGAGAGCAAAGAAACCCAGACAATATAACATACACACAGCCTGGCTAAAAACTATTCTCTGCATATCATTTATACTATACAGAATATACAGGATAGTCATTGATACAGAATGATCACTTCTGCACTTATGTGAAAATAATTACCGAATAATTTACTAAAATTTTTAAATCCATTTGTTTTCTACTTTGTTTTGATCTCTGAATTATAACCCTACAAAAAGTCGACTAGGTATAAGATTATTGGTCAGATGCTACATTCATTAATTTAAACCTTTATTTGTCTTAACTTCCTGTTAAGTCTCTTAGCTTTAACACATAAAAGAGGAGCCATGTCTAAATTTTTAAGAGGAAAAATAAAGCATGCCATGGGAAGTTGCAGTGGAGAGATTAACAAATGAGTTTCTGAGCCTTTGTCTAGAACGTTACTGAAGATATCGGTCTTCTCCTGCCCTCTCCCTTCCCTCTGCCTCCACCTTTCCTTCTCTCTCTCTCTCTCTCTCTCTCTCTCTCTCTCTCTCTCTCTCTCTCTCTCTCTCTCTCTTAATCTCTTCCCTCTTCCGTCTCCTCTATTTTCTTTCCGTTTGGGCTAAATAAACCTGTCCTTACTATACCCATTAATTACATATCCTGGGCCAGTAGCTGTGAATTTGGCTCATTATGATCTTTTCTTTATTTTCCTGAAAAATACCCTCTTCTGGTATCACATTTGTTCAAATTCTGTACCATGAGGAAGAGTAGACAAATAACATACTAGATGGATCTATTACAGTCACCTAGAGAAATCGTGATGAGCCACGTGGCTGCTGGTCCAGGAGCTCCCATGCAGCTAGTAGCCACAGGAAAGACACTGAAACAGCCTCAGTCAATAGCTGAAGCTAACAGTCAGGAATAGGAGTAGCTGTTTCATATCCAGCAATAGCCATCTCTAAAGAGTCTACTTTAAAGAAGATTATTCCAAATCTGTGGGGGAAAAAAAATAAGAAGAAATAGTTCCTCTATGCAGACTTCAGAATCTTCTTTCTCCACCCCTGGAATTAAATTTGAACTTTGTAGAGAACTCAGATCAAAGTACCACGTCCAGAAAATTGATGGGCCTGTTCCTAGGAACGCAGCTAGAATACCTTCTGCAGAAAGTTCCTCTGAGACTATCAGAAATAAATGTTTGCTATCTTACCCTCTTTCTCTTTATTGCTCCTCCAGTAATTAATATGATATCAGGAAGGTGGGAAACCTAGAAAAAGAAACATTTAGATATAAAAAACATGGCCATGAGATTTGACAAGTGCAAATGCCAGCCAACTTCAGACCTTCTTCCTCTTGACTATTGCCTTTGAATAGTTTTTGTAAATTGCCTTCAAGGAACTTTTTAGGAAAGTGAGAGGCGTTTGTGGGAGTGTGAGGAAGTGTGTACAGTCATGCCCTTCTTAGAACAGCAGTGTCCCCAGCTGCTAGGGAGAGATTTGCTCACTTACAATTTTCTTAAATTCTTTATTAAATATGAGCCCATTTACCTTGCTTTCCCATACCATTTGTAGAGGTCAGATACCAGTCAGCTGGAAAAAAAAAAAGAAAAAATAATGAATCTCTTGCATAAACATAAAACCTTACACCTAAAATCTGTTGTTCTTTTTTTTTTAGCCAGGCAACAGTGCATTTAAAAAAAAATGCTACTAATTTCAACATTAACTCAAAGATTACCTCCCATGTACATCATAAAGTCAAACATTATTTCTCATGTGGGGTTTTCTTTTTTATTTTGGACTATGCAGATTATTCATACTTAATCCAAAAATATATGTGTATGTATACAGGCAAGTTAACATACATGTATGGTGAGTTATCTCAATTGACTAGAACCTTTTAAGTAAGCACACACACATATTTTGGCACATAGTACATACAGAATAGGAAAGACTATTCATATTGGCTAAATATAGCAAGCTTTTTTTTTTCACAGTTAGAAACTAATTCTTGCACTAAAAAAGAACAAATCAGGCTGGACTGGGGATGTAGCTCAGTAGTAGAGCACTTGCCTAGCATGTGCAAAACTCTGGGTTCAATCCCCAACACTGCAAAACCAAAACCAAAAAGTAGTCAGTAGCTTCCATTCACATGAATGAGGTATGATCAGGTTTGGAATGGTCTTTGCCAAAATGTATGTTGCATGCTTCTTCACTTAATACCCTAAATCTGAGACACAACCTTCCGGGAATAAGTTAAGATTCCATGTGCAATAGGATTCTTTTCATAATACCATTACCAAGAAGACAAACTGACAAACATATACGATACCAGATATTTCCCACATCTCATTAAAGTTATGAGTTGTGTTTGGACATGAGTTTCACCAGGAATCAGAAAGTAACAAGATAAATGATGCTGATGTCCAAGGAATTTATGGAACTTGATTCCCTATGCAGGCCACAGTAGACTATTTATTTCAAAGACATCCATCTAGTTAGAATTTTTAAAATTGAATAATTATAATTTAAAAGCCTGAAAGAATATGAAAGGCAAACCCTGTGCCCTCTCTGACTTAATTAATTAATCTGTGATTAGTTTTGTCTGGTTTTAAAGATTGATTATTTGTTTCATTCTTCTAACTCATTTTGGTTTTCCTGGTTGTTCATTTTCTTTTAAACGGTTGAAAATTAGGGCAGTTTGTCCACAGCCTTACTCATGGAAGATTCCAGAACCCATTCATGTTTGGCACAAGACTGTAGGAACAATTAGTAAAATGAGGTCCAGGTTAAAAGGAGCAGAGTTAATACATGACCCGGTTGGGATTTCTACAAATGTTCTTTAGAAAAGTAACATGCAAAGTTATTGGTTCCCATAATCCCTCTGAGTTTGAACTGAGCTGATTTATTTAATCAAGTTACATAATATGCAGTTCTCCTTGATTAATCTTCCACTATTCAGCCATTCATACATTTATTAACTCAAAAAAAATATTTATTGAAGTGCCTAGCATGATTAAGTGCTATAGAACAGGCAAGGACGTTTACAAGGATGGGGTTGTGAGCCCAATGGGTATCATGAACGTGTTGGAAGCAAAAGACAATTTCACGTCCAACCAGCTTCAATTCAGCTCAACATTAGAATACAGCATAACAGTACAGATGATCTAAAGAACATCTGTGTGTATCTGTATGTGTGCACACACCCATGTATATATATTTATCTCTGTACAAACACTACATATGTATACACACTATCTATGTAATATATAATATATGTATAATGCATATAAATTCTAACAAGTGTTATTTGTGTTATCTTTAAAAATAGATCAATTGTATCTTGAAGTGGTAAATGCAGAGAATTGGTTTTATTGTTGATCTGTGGATTTAATGATTTTTAGGTGAAAAGGATGTTTAAGTGTATAATTTCCTTTCTTAATTTAATATATTTATGTAAATGCATGCCTGAAATTGGATTAGATTGGCTGTGTTTTGTGTCTTAACGTGATCAAATGTATTAAACTTTATCTTATGACTCAATGGATATGTGCTATTTTAAAATTCTTTTTTACTTTAGAATTTAAAAAATAATCCTGCATATTCAGACTGATTTTATAAACACCAAATTTTAAATGTTTTATGCCCAACCTACTTCCAAATTTTCTGCTTTTGTCAAAACCCCCTGTCTTCCTGGATAAATGTTTCTCATTGATTCATTAAAAGAAAAGGCTGTTTCTCTGTAAGAGGTTACTACTCCTGACAGATTAAAAATGTGTAACAAGGTGCTTTTTTTACAAAGTGTCCCCTAGAAGTTTGAAATTAGGCAAGGTGACACCACGGAAGGTGTCCTTCTGCTGATTCCCACAGAAAGCTCCAGAGTTCTCCTTCAGACCCTGCCCTTCTGGCTATTAGAATTTGTCTCCCTGGGGCTGGGGTTGTGGCTCAGTGGTAGAGCACTCACCTAGCATTTGTGAGGCACTGAGCTCGATCCTCAGCACCACATAGAAATAAAATAAAGGTATTGTGTCCACTTACAGCTAAAAATATATATTAAAAAAAGAATTTGGCCCCCTAACTTAGCCCAGGAGCACCTCTTTGATTCCTGTGTGTGTGTGTGTTCCTTTTTGAATCCCTGGCCGACTAGAACAGCTCCTGCATAATGAGAGAAAGTGACAATACGCAGGTGCCAGCCAGCCGTGGAAGTGAGTTCTTGCTGTGGCTAATTTCTCTGAGTTCCTTCCCTGACCCATGTTTGGCTTCTTAACTCTGCTATCGGCCAGTGTAACCAGTTCCCTGCTTTAAATTCCCTGTGTCATACACATTGCAGTTTTTCCACATCCCTTTTTTATATCCTGATTCATACAGATCCATACGTATATTAATAAGAGTGACAGACACGGAGGAGGAACGGTGTGGAAGAACTAAAAGGGTACAAGATGGGGCTGGAGTGCGACGCAGGGGTAGACCACTTGCCTAGCATGGGCAAGGCCCTGGATTCCATTCCCAGCATCACAAGTAAACAGATTAATCAGTCAATTAATCAATTTAAAAGGGGCTCAATGGAGTCTGCTTTAGGAGAGCACATCACTAAGACCGCGGTGAACCCAGTACCCCAATGTGCGCGGTGAAATGAGGCTGGAGGGTTCCGACTTCCAAACCTGATGCAGATCCCTTGGTTTCCAAGGCAGCTACTAGTGGGAAAGGTCATTATTTCCACAGTTGTCTCTGAGAATTTTCATAGCTCACATTTGTACTGTTGCAACTATCAGCTGCCAGTTTCCGAGGGGAGTCTGACAGCTAATGGGATAGGTGTTTTTATGAACAGGCTCCTTTACACTTACTTGCTTTTTAAAAGAAACTTTGAAGCTAATGTGCTATTTCCAATGGAAAGACAATTTAAAATACCAACCACAGGTAGTACCTCATCAGAACAACAACAACAACAACAAAATAGTTTTGTTTTGTTTTGTTTCTTCTCTTTGGAATTCCAAAGAGGCCTCTCTGGAGACTAAATCCTACCATCCTTCAAAGAACTGAGGGGATAAAAGGAAGGAAAACAATTTGCATGAAAGGTTTCTTCTGAGTTTTCACCATTTGATTTATATTTGATTTCTATGCAATATTTTCTATGATTAATAAAAAGAATTTAAAAGGAGAAGGGAGGGGGCTGGGAGAGAGAGAAGGCTGGGTAGGACCTGACTATAAAACTCATTCTACTTGGGATTATGCCAGCATCAGAAACTACTTGAGCTCACTCTTGTAATTTAATAAGATGTTGTCAGATCCCTTTGACATATTTATGGCCTTATAATTAAACCTCCTTGATGCAAAATCCATGTGCTTCATGTAAAGCTTATCATAGACACTCTGTCCTATGATCTACAGCTACCAAAGCCACATTAGCCAGGTGTATTGGCAGGGTCCCTGGGCTAAGGTTGCAAGATGTGGACGCTGGGCCTGGGTCACCAACTAACGATGCAGTTGGTCTTGGGTATATCTCTCACTGCACTGACAGTCAGCTTCCTTATGTAAAATATGAGAGATTCCTTTTAGATCTAACAGGTATCCTGAAATACTGCTAATTCCAGTATCCATGTGGATTGCAAATTTGAAATTACAAATTTTACTAGAGATATAAATGAGCCACTTCACTTCATTGATTTTTGGTGGTTAAATAATTATAAAAGACATTCAGGAGGCTGAGGCAGGAGGATCAAAAATTCGAGGTCAGCTTCAGCAATTTAGCAAAATCCTGTCTCATAATGAAATAAAGGACTGGGGATGTAGCTCAGAGGCAGAACTACATCTCTAAGTGTGGGAGGGAGAAGGACACTTACTAATTTTCCCCGGTCTGCTTTCCTCTGATGTATTCTTGAATGTTCATCTTCTGTTCCTTCCATTCTGGCCTGGCTCATTCTTAAGTCCGTTCATGTCATCTAAACCTCTCACTCTGTATTCACTCTAAACACTGTCCCATCTGTACCTATCATTTCCTTCATGCTGAGAAGTGCACGGTTACGGAAAGCTGCCACTCTCTCCAGAGACCTTCATGTCTGGTTTTGCAACTGTTGGAAAGATCACTGTTTCTTTCATAAGCTATTCCCAGAGGACTGCTGTAGGCACCCACCCAACAGCTAATAGCATATTCTGGGCACATACAAGGGCATAAATGCCTGGTTGATGTCACCTAAAAGGTGTTCAAGATACAGAAGAGTAACTATGAAGACCATTCCGCGCACGCTGCCCTGACAAAGTACCTCTCACTGGGGTGGCTTAACCAACAGAAGTTTACAGTCTTGCTGTTCTAGAAGCTGAATGTCCAACATCGAGGTTTCAACAGGATTGGTTCCTTCTGAGGGAAGTAAGGGAAGCTCTGTCCCAGGTCATCTTTTCCCTGTTTCTCTTTGTATCACCTTTTCTTTCTGTTTTTGTTGTTGTTGTTGTTTGGGTTTTTTTTGTTTGTTTGTTTGTTTGTTTGTTTTTAGTTAATTTTCCTCCTTTGCTAAGGACACAAGTCACACTGGATTAAGGCCCAACCTCATGACCTCATTTTAACTTGAGTCCCTCTGTTGAGACCCTATCTCCCAATTAGGTCACATTCTCAGATACTGGGGTTTTGAACTTGAACATATGAATTTGAAACGTGGGTTGGAAGTCACACAATCCCACTCCTCCATAACACCATGGCTATAGTATAAGAATATTTCATTGTACAACAATAGTACAATAATATTCCATTGTCTGAATGTACCTGAATGATTACAGACTTAGGAGAAGTCTCATATTCATTGTCTAAAGCAGTGCTTCTCAAATTCGAATGTGCCTTCAGTTACTTGGGGACATTGTTAAAATGCAGGTTCTGATTCAATAGGTCTCGGGCAGAACCTCAGATTCTTTCTAACAAACTCCAAGGTTGTGCTCATGTTGCTGGTATGTGGGCAATGCTTAGAGGAGCAAACGTCTAATTCTGTTTAACTTCAGAATAGTAATACTAGAAATGACCTAAAGGCAACAAGACGTTATGCCTCCACAAAGGAAACAATGATATGACCTGTGGGTTTGTCACCTTTCTGTTACTGCAACAAAATACCTGAGATAATCAACTTATAAATAGGAAATGTTTCTTTGGGTTTATAATTTCAGAGTTTTCAGTCCGTGATTGTTTGGTCTCATTGCTTTTGGACCTGTGGTGAAACAGCACATCAGGGTAGGAGCTCATGGTGAAAGGAACTGCTGACCTCATGTCTGGAAGCAAAAAAATAGAGTAAGAGAACCTTGTTCCAAAATCTCCTTCAAGTGCACTCCCCCAGGGACATAAAACCTCCCACCAGGCCCCACTTTTTAAAGGTTTCATTCCTCTCAGTAGTGCCAAGCTGAGGACCAAGCTTTTAACGTGGACCTTTGGGAGACATTTCACATAAACACTTAAGTTTTCTCTGTGCCTTTTGTGACTTGAGAATTCATTTCTTTTTAGTGCTGTATAATATTCCATTGTCTGAATTATTTATTCATTCACCTACTGAGGGATATCTTGATTGCTTCCAAGTTTTGGAATTTATGAATAAAGCTACTATGAACACCTGAGAACAGGTTCTTGTGTGGAAATGATTTCAATTCTGAACAAATACCAAGGAGTTCAATTACTGGATCATATGTTAACATTACATGTAGTTTTGTAAAATATTGCCAAACCTTCTTCCCCAGTATTGCATTTCCATCAAAAATGAATGACAGTCCCTGTTGCTCCACATCCTCACCAGTATTTGGTTTTTTTTTTTTTCAGTGTGCACTGAATTTTCAGAAATAAAGTTGTATAAATTTATTCCAATACCAAGATAGAGTCGTATCTGGAACAATGTCAAAAAACTCCATAGGAGCACATTTGATTCTGTTCACTAAAGAATGATATTGACTATCAAATATTTATGGACTTTTTAAAGCAGGTCTGACAAATAGAATCCTCTGGGATGGTGAAATTTTCTATATCTATACTGTCCAATGGGATAGCCACTAGCCGCATGTAGTTGGTGTAAGGAACTGAATATTAACTCTAACTAAATTTAAATTTGAGTCACCTTAGTCCATTTCATGTTGCTAAAACAGAATAGCACAGACTGAGTGATTTTTAATGAATAGAAATTTATTTCTCACAGTTCTGGAAGCGAGTGTGTACACATCAGGGTGTTGGCATCTGGTGAGGATGATTTCTTGCTGCCTCATCAAAGCATCACATGGCCAGAAAGCAAATGCATGCAAACTTAGATCTCTCTTTCTCTTCTTATAAAGCCACTAGTGCCATCATGGGGACCCATCCTTAGGACCTCTAATGTATTCCTAATTACTTCCTCACCTCCAAATACTATCAACTTGAATTTGGAGACTAAGTGTTCAACAGATGAATTTTTGAGAGACACATTCAAACTGTAGCACCCATATTAAAATGGTATGTTATTGTAATAAGAGCTAGCACTCGTATAGTACTGCATTCCAGGTACCTATGGTAAGAACTGTCAAGAATGTGATGACAGGTCCAAGATTTCATTTAGAAACTCACAGGTTTGCACTGCCAAAACTTCATGGATGCTGGTAGAAGACATGAGATTCTGGGTCAAAGACAAAGAGCAGTTTATTATTACTCATGGCATTAGCCATGACAGTGATTAGATCCCTGTGCTACTATGTTAAATAACATATTGGCTACTTCAAAAAAACAGAGCTAAAAGCAATTCATAAAGTTCAGTTATAACCTTTTGGTAATGTGCTTATTTGATAATCTCTTACTTATATTTCACACATAAATGTTTAATATTCCCTATAACTTTTTTTCTGCAGTTAAATGCAAATTGTTTATGGTACAAACTCTTTATTCTAAATTTTTTTATATCAAGCTTTGACCAAAACCAGTAAAATTCTTAACTCTATGTACAGTTTTATAGTGTAGTTAAAAATCCATTGTGCACTTGCAGAAAATGCACTATGATCATGTGTATGCACATCTCTGAGTGTATACAATTGAAGAAATAGTACTACACACATGGAATTGTTAATGAACCAAAGTAATGGTGACAGATACTTGTCACATGCCAAACTCTCTTCAACTAAAGAAAATACAGACAGAGGAACCAGGGACATGAGACTACAAAATTTTCTACAAAATTCTTCTGGAAGAGAAAAATTATGAAACAGTAAGGCACTATTTAGGGACAAAGAAAATCAAATTCATTACACTGATCTGTAAGGTCTGTTCTAACAATTTCTCCAAATGTAATCTGAAATAACCCATAGGAGTTAGGCAATAAAAACAAGGGGAATGTCTGAGGTCCAAAGAAAGATTAAAGGAAATATGTTTCCCTAAATGGGGTCAGACACTGTAGACATATGACAGTAGATTATGGTAAGAGATAAGATACAGCTAAACTGAACAGAAATAAGTAGGAATAGGAATAGTAGCCAACACTTGGATGGTACTTGGCCAGGCACCTGTTCTAAGAACGGTCAATAATGTGGCAGGTCTGAGATTTCACTCTGTTTAGAATCTAACAAGTTTGCACGGCCACCATTTCATGGATGCTGGTGGAAGACACGAGACTCCTAGGTCAGAGACAAAGAACAGTTTATTACTCATGGAAATAACTAGAACCAATAATTAGACACCTGAGTCCCTATGCCCACAGGGTGACACAGAAGGGGCCATATGATATCTACCCAGGCAGAGGGCTGACTTTTAGAAGAGAAACTTTGAATTTAGGGTACTCAGATATTTAATAATGCACAATAGATAAATCTGCCTGGCCTTTGCCATATAGGAGGAAGTTAGCTCTGTCTTCCAAGTTCATTTGCTAAACAAGCATTCATGAAAAGTAGTTCCAAATAAAGGTTTTCAGTGCTTTTGCTTACAAGATAAAAAGAAACACAAAGGCCCCAGGAGAACTATTTTTAATGATTAATTTTTGCATATGTTAGCTCATTTAACCTTCTCAACACCCATATGAGAGGTAGGTACTCATGCTATTTTAATGATAAGGAAGTGGAGGGACAAAGAGTTCTCATAGCTACTAAATAATAGAGTATGGATTCGAACCCGGGCTCTGGAGAAGCATGATTCAATAAAAATATTATGTGAGATACATATATCATTTTAAACCTTCTAGTAATCACATTTAAAAAGTAAAAGAAACAGAGAAAATAAGTTTTAACAATGTGTTTTAAATAATTCAATTCATATATATAACTTCAGCATGCAATCAGTATAAAAACAGTTAATAGAATTTTTACATTTTTAAACTTTCTTTGAAAGCCAGTGAGTATTCTACATTTATAACACATCTCAATTTAGAGACAAATTTTTCATAAAAATACTTGATCTATATCTAGTTTGCATAAAATTCACAGTTGTAAAAGTGGATCACATACTCAAGTTTTTCCAGATAGGTTTAAAAGCTTTCCAGTGGCTGAATCAATTATCCCTTTTAAAAATTAAGTTAATTAAAATGAAACCATTTTAATTATTCTGGTTTTTTTCTGTCATAGTAGCCACATTCCCAGTCTCAAGAGCCCCAGGTGACTAGTGACTCCTCAATAAGACAGCCTAGCTCTGGAGACCATGCACCTAACCACCATGTTCTCCTGCCTTCCAAAGAAAGTACCTTAAAAAGGTACAGGATTTTAACCTGTTGGTTCTTTTCTTTTGATTGGCTAATGGAGTTACAGCTGTTTACATCAACATGCCTGCCCCTGGAGGATTGTTGAGAGAAGTCAAGAGAAGGTAATACAGATGGGAGGGTCAGAACCCAGGACACAGTCACACAAACCTGGTCTGATCCATGCTCTGGACTCCACTCTGCTGTGTGACCATATCATATTTCCTGACCTCACTGAGCTCTAAGTTCTACACCTTGACAGTTGGGCAATTACAGGACCTCTAAGTATAAAATAAGGTGATTCATGTAAGGAACCCCGCTCAGTATTTGGCACTTAGTTCATGCTCAGTAAATGTCGGTTATTATTTGGAGACTAGAATAAATTTAACATGAAAAAAAAAACCAAACAAAAATGTAATAGTAGATCATTTTAAGATGCCCATTTGTTTTCTGGGGAGAGGACTGGCTCTCTTCGCTATGCAGCCCAATGTTACCCTCTAGTGCCAAAAACCTTGAACAGCAGGCATCCCCAACCAAACCTCCAGAACACCACGTCTCTGAAGGAGGTGTGGCTTCCTCAGCCTCAGATGCTATGTGTGACCCACGTTTCCAGTTCCCAGTTCCATTATTTAGCACTCACTGTGGGCCAGTGCTTCTCAGACTTACCAAACAATTGAACAAAACACTTAAGACAAGCTCACCACAGATTCCTCTTTGAGTAGCAATGTTTTAGGCAATTCTATCTATCAAATTCTTTCTAAAGGAACCACCAAACCCATTAGAATAAGGAATTACAGAATGAAGTGAAGCGCAGTCTTCTTTCTCCTGTAGACAGGGGTAAGAACAAAAGCCCTAAGTGGATAAATACACCCGAATTTTTTAAGGATGGATTCAAAGAGAACAACGCATTCTAAGCAAAGAGCCTCAGCAAGAGACAACTAGAGTGACAGGCCAGTGTGCAATTCTTACATGCCTTTGACTTTGGAATGTAGCTCAAGGTCATGTGCTAAACCATGACTTAATGCTGACTTTTTAAGTTACTCTCTGATCACGGTTTAAGGCTCATCATAATATGGACCATAATAATGGGGTGGCATGAAGGTCCTGGATCAGCAATGGAAACTGAGTCAGACTCTCAGCAGTCCCAGGACAGTGGTCTTTCCAATGTCTCCGATTCAGAGATATGAGAAGACCTACATTTGGAAGAAATCATCATCTCTGCTTCATTCTACATTGTTTAAAATGGATATAAGGGGAGCTGGGGCTGTGGCTAGTGGTAGAGCGCTTGCCTAGCACGTGTGAGGCACTGGGTTCAATCCTCAGCACCACATAAAAAATGAAAAAAATACAGATAAAAAATGGATATAAGAACAACAGATACATTTTGCAAACAACAAATGAAGTAATAGAATAAAAGTCCTTTGAAGATAGTGTCTGATTGTTTCCAGTAAGGAGAAAAGGGGTAAGGGAAACTTGAAGTTTATTTAAATTTGTCCATTCATTAAAAAAAATTTTTTTTAAAGCCAATTTAGGTCACAATGACTTAATTACTCCAAATTTCTAGGTATTTATGTCACCCTCCCACAAGACTGCCAAGTTAATGAAAATATTTTCATCTTGTTTTCAAACATTTATTTCTGATGATGAGCTTAATACACAATCATGTAGTCACACTTGGTTGGTAAGGTTTGCTCTTATCTTGCTGCACTGGCAATATTACCAACTTTGGCAAAAACAATGTCCACAGGTTTTGTCAAAGGCATGCCAATTTATCAAACACCGTAAACATGGGGAGATTCTGCTGTGTTATCCCACGAAGCATTGTGTTGGCATTCTGGACATGAACTCGTTTTTTTAATCTATTTTCAACATCTCCCTCCCTGGGTGAAGTGAAGACTGACTTCCATACATCTTTGTTTCATGGTAAGAAATTATTTGATTTATCTTTGTTGGCTTCTCAGAAGGTTGTCTTAAAGTCTTTCTCTTCCACTTGTTTTGACGTACTACATCATAGTAACGTGCTCCTCCTAGTTGATTATTCTCTCTCCCATCTTAGATTTCCAAAAAGGAAAGCCTTTGTATCACTGTGTTATAGTTGCTACAAATATAAAAGGAGAAAGTGAAGTTTGATCATCAGAATTTAGGGGAAAACAAAAGCAACTTGAACGCAGTCCTGTAAGTCTACATTGAGAGAAAAATCAAAGCAGAAAATGAGAGGGGGAGGAGAGAGAGAAGAAGGAAGGAGGGTGGGAGGAGGGAAGGAGAAGGGAGGGGGAAAGGAGAAACTTGGAGATTTCCTTTCTATATACTGTCTCTTTTTTCATTTACACAATAAAGCCTAACTTGGGGACCAAAAAACACTGGTCTCATCCTGTTAAGAACACTAACAGCAATCCACCCATCGAGTGATAAATGACTCCTAGATGGAGGTACACAATGCTTGGACTCTGAGAGGAGAAGCAATATCCAGATATGAGAAGACAATACTCTTAGGGCCTAAAAGTACTTAGCAAGCAAAGCAAATTTTTGGCTTGAATCCAATCCACTTTGGTTATTTATGTAAGGCCTACGTTTGGGGCCTGGGTGTCAAGAGAGAAGGGTGAGATCCTACTCTTATCAGAATTCAGATTCCAGGTAAGATTTTCAGTGAGTCCATTAAACCAGCCCAGAATCATTTGTCACTCTGGACGTTAGTCCTCCCTGCTACGGCTGTACCCACATCCAGACCTGCGGAACTTCTGGGCTAGTCAAGCCACTTCTCCCACCATGCCCATGAGAATCACAGATTCCCAACTTCAGCCTCTTTGTGGAACTCCAGTTCTTTATTGCCGCTCTTCTCCAGCCTCTCTCGATAAAACCTGGGTTCGAAGAGTTCTTCCTTTTTTTCTTGCCTGCCTCGCTTCCTTTGGGGGAGCTGGGTTAGAGGAGCCATCACAGAACCCAAAGAAAAAAGGTATTTCTCTGTCTCTCTGTGATCATTTGGTGCCAGCCCAGTTCACCTGGAGTGACCCTGACAGGTTTAGTTGTGTGTCTCGACAGGACCGTGTGGCTGGAAACCAAACTACAATGGATCTTCTAGAAGCAGCACAACAAATTATGTCACAGATTCAGAACAGTTTATCTGCAGGAGGCAGCCGGGGCCAATAACAGTATGGCACCAGCACACTGCTCCAGACATAATGTAGCTTTCTATGAAGTGGCATTCCCTAATGAACACATACATGTGAATGTTACCAAAGAAGCAAACCTTAAATGCGTAAGTTTCCCAAGATCAATATTTTATACTCCCAGATTACTTCATGACCCAACTTGCTTCTATACTCATGGAAAGAAACAGCAGAGCTTATATTTATAAGGAATCCTCATCTGAAGACCACCATGTAGAGATGCATGATGACAGCTGGGTGTGGTGGCCCTCGCCCACAATCCCAGCAGGCTGAGGCAGGAGGATCTCGAGTTCAAAGCCAGCCTCAGCAAAAAAAAGATATGTCATTACTACTCCTTAGGGAGATGATCAAAGCGTATTGTGCACAACATCCCTAAGAGCAGTTCATGAGATTCGTTGGAAAATTTTGTCCAGATTGATTCACCCTCAGTTCCATTTGTCCCCCAATTCCTTACA
The DNA here is from genome assembly GCF_045843805.1 of Urocitellus parryii. Classification (NCBI taxonomy): domain Eukaryota; kingdom Metazoa; phylum Chordata; class Mammalia; order Rodentia; family Sciuridae; genus Urocitellus; species Urocitellus parryii. Next base: position 19,779,175 of record NC_135540.1, read on the forward strand.
CAGCAACTGAACAGAACACTCGTGTCGAATGCAGCAGACAGCTGAGCTAATTGAGGAAAACAACTAAAAGAGCTGCAAAAAGTTCATAGAATAGTTTCTTACTTGGATCTAAAAAAATCACATCATCAGTGACCAGTTTTCTCATTACCTGACCAGATGATCAATAATCATCGTATGAGGTTTCTATAGTAGAGAATTCCTTTGACATACTCATTGCCCTGTTTTAGAGAACTTGGAGTGCTGCAGAAACTACTAGATTGGGCAGAAAAGTGCAGGAAAGGAGGTTGCATCTCTAAGAAGTGGGTCAGGGTCGTGAGCTTCTGGGGCGAGCCGGCCAAGGAACAGAGGAAGAAACTCAGAATGCCTGTGTCTTTCACATGAAAACCAAATAGCACTGGAAAAAAAAAATTCCAACCTACAAGGAAGAAGGGGCAGGAGAGACTTCTTAATGCCGCAGCCTAGTGACTGCCACATTCTTTAGAAAATGGATGGATCAAGGGAGAAAGTCAATTTCAAAAAATGATGTGTTTCCGTTTTATGAAAGAGTTGAGTTGAAACATTGATTGATCCTGGTATGTGGGCATTCCTTCCGTATTCCACGACACAATGATTGCCCACCCACTTTGGGCTAGTAATAGAGGAATTCGTAATAGAAGAATAACCAAGACAGACAGGGCTCCAGCCCTTGCATTCTAAAGAGGGAGACGTCCTACAGGAATTAAGAGTATACCATAATTAAAAATCTGTAATAAGTGGCATTGCGGTGGATTGCACAGGCCAAAACTGGCTGCCATGAAATCTGCTATCCCACCAGCTTTCTCCTAGAGGCACCCCCCACCAAGGCATGACATCTTGTTCCCTCACCTGTGAATCTGAGCCCATAAAAAGTAGAAATGATGGTGAGTGACCTTCAAGGCTAGGTCATAAAAGGTGATGCAACGTCTCCCTTGCCACAGGAACATTTGGTCTTGAAGACTCCAACCACCATGTAAGCAGCCGGACTGCCCTGTGGCCCTGAAGCTAAAACTAGCCCGCCCAGAGAGTCCATGAGATCACGAGAGAGAGAGAGAGAGAGAGAGAGAGAGAGAGAGAGAGAGAGAGAGAGAGAGATATGTCCCACCTGCCCCAGGGGCTGCAGCCTCAGGCTCTTCCAGCTCCAGTCCCTCCCTGACAGCAACTGCACAAGGAAACCTGGAGACAAGCCGCTCAGCCAAGCCTTGCCTCAATTCCTGTCCCAAAGGAACCATGAGATAGAATCAATTGAGGGCTTTTGTTTTAAACCACTAGGTTTGGGAGTGATTTTTTTTTTTCATAATAACTGATAAACAGGACAGTCAAGAAGGAAACAGAGAAGGTGACGACAGGGTGACTGGCAGAGAGCGACTTGAAACAGGAAGCCACAGAAGTCCCTCCACAGGATAAGGATATGAGGAGTTTGAAGAAATGCCATCCAGGACTTGGAGGGAGAAAAAGACTGGTCATGTTATGTCCCCACCCTACCTTGCACTGCCTGGGTGACCTCGCTGACTTTCTACCCTGCCTTAATTGTATTCATCTTTGAGGACGGGATGCCTATAGGCCAGAAGCTTCTCTTGAGGTGGGCTAGCTGAAACTGTTTGAGTGACCAGCACACAACCTCTGACTTCATTATAATCTCATCTGCATGCTAAAGACAACCCCACCACCAGTAGCAGCACTCTGACAGTTGACAATTCCCACGACACGGACCTGAAAGAATAAATGGAGCAAAATGAAGTGGCCCTAAAATTCCCATAAAAGCCCTACCCTTATCCAGAAAAGTCATGAACATTCTTCTCTGTTCTTAGCCTGTCCCCCTCTTTTATTTTTTTTTTAATTTAACCTGTATCTCTAATCTCCTGACCCCCAGCAGGTTAAGAAGTTGATTAGCAAATCCATTTCCCACTTCTCCTATTTTTTTAAAAAATTTTGATTTGTTATACCCAACAGCAGATTGCATTGCAATTCATATCACACATATAGAGCACAATTTTTCACATCTCTGGTTCTACACAAAGCAGAGTCCACCATTCATATTTTCATACATGTACTTCACTTCTCCTATTTTTGGTCAAGAATAAACTTCTCCTTCACTGTTCCATCAGAGCTCCATCTTCTTATGGATTCCACAATTTGGGGAGGGAAAAGGAGCCAGATTGGGGCTGAAAATTGGCAATGGTGACAGGTACCAGAATGGCTGAAGTACTGGAAGGAAAAGCAAGAATGAAATTGGAGATTCAGGCCTGAGAAAATTACACAAGCTCTTCTGGGACTGATAAAAAGTCTGGGGTCCATTTTAAGTGCATTGGAAAGTCCTTGGGTGGTTTACAACCAGTGACACACACCAGGCCACACCCACAACGCCAGCTGCCTGGTTCTAGGGCTCTCTCTCCTCCCATCCACATCTGCCTTGGTGTACAGTCATCCAAATAAGACACATCCAGATCCACTGGAACCTAAATAGAGTAACACCCAGAGAAAGGACAGCCACAACCCTGGTTCCCACTCTCCACCCACTCTGCTTATACCTCTGAGACTGGACCTCTGTTCTGTATAGGGTTTCCTTGGTGACCCGGGCTGCTCATCCTGAAATCTCTCAAATTTGCACTCTAGTTTTATTAGTTTGTTAGCTTTTTTCTTTTTTCTTTTTTTTTTTTTTAATGTTCACACCTCTTTCCCCTTTGGGGAGTTGCGTGTTCATATTTCCCTATAGATTCTAGCAATGAGCATATACTTGGTGAATGAATGACTTGCTAGACCAACACAAAACCACCGTGGAAGACACACAAATGCTTGACTTGGTAGAAAAATCTGCTCAGTGAACTGCAATCTTCTAACCTTGTTCTTAACTGTACGTCTTGATGGATCCTTCTAGGGGCAGTCTCTAATTCTCAGGGCCTTCAGTAAATCTGCCCTGGTGTCTGGGGCAAGTGGGGCCTATTTTTTGAAAACAGCATTTATAACTCCAAAGACACTCCTAGGACTTTCAGCTCCGTGAGCAAAGAAGGGAGGTGGAAAGGTGGGGGTGGGGTGAGCTGGGAGAGGGGGGACTGGGTGGTCGACTGGTTCTTATCATAACTGTTTAAGTTTCATTTACATTTTTCTCTGGGTTGCTCAGGTCCGAGGCAGTGTTATTTGATGTTGAACACCTGCCTCTATACACCGAGAGCCGCAGCCAGCCCTGCCAAGAGCAGTATTGACATTTCAGCTGGGTAGAATTTATAGAATTGCACAGTGGGGACACCCATGGGCTCCATCTGGATCATAGGATTCTGGTTCAAAAAAAGTCACATCACTTTAAGATTTTAGAAATACTAGAGTCTCTTTTGGTGTTTTCAGTTCCTGGGGTCAAGCAAGCTTGTCAGTATTCTTAAGCCATTTGCTTGTGTTCACTGGCCATTTTTATAGGTTTTAATTCACTCTTTGATGAGACATGACTGAGAGGTGAGTAAAACACAGACTCTGTGGTGCTAGGCTGATTCTCAGGGGGTCCTTGACACATTCAGTCAGAGCTATATTTAAACTAATGGGTCTATGGCTCAACGAGCCCTCCATCCTGAGAATCCAGAAAACCCCCAGGCTGTTGGATAATGACAGATATGCAGGAGCCTTTACAGTGGTGCTTCTCAAATTTTAATGTGCATGCTAATCATCTGGTATCTTGTGAATGCAGGTTCAAATACAGTACTTCTGGAGTGAGGCTTGAGACTGTGCTCCTAACAGCTTCCAGCTGACTGCAATGCTTTGGCCCAAGACCATACTTTGCATAGCGAAAGTCTAGTCTAAACTATAGAGTCTGCAACCCATGTCCCTAGCACTACTGGTTCTCAAACCAGGACCAGTCACATCAGCTTTCCCAGCCCTACTCCAGACCTACTGGATCAGAAATTCTGGTGTTTTAATGGGCCCTTCAAGAGATTCTGACTAATGAAGAGTGCCATTTGATGATCAAGACATAATCAGGGTTTCCTCTCCTGAGTGAACTAAAGAATTTCAGCCACTGCCTCCAGTTTTTTATCTAATAATCAACAGCTTTAGAATCAGGAAGTGTGATGTACCTAACTCAAAACTAGAGTTTAGAGTTTAAATCCATTTCAAAATATTTTATCCCCATCATTAAGTCACAACTTTCATATGAAAATCCTCAGCACTTGTTTTGCATTTAAAAAGATAATTTTCAGGGCTGGGATTGTGGCTCAGCTGTAGAGTGCTCGCCTAGTACGTGGGAGGCCCTGGGTTCGATCCTCAGCACCACATAAAAATAAGTAAATACAATAAAGATATTGTGTCCAGTTAAAACCAAAAAAAAATAAATAAATACTAAAAAAAAGATAATCTTCTCCAAACATCTTGTTCAATAATAGCATCTTTGCTGGAGTTCTGAAGTTTAGGCACATTTTTGAGCATTTGCAGTGGCCTTGGGGTTATCCCTGAATAGAAGCACATTGGAAGCTCAGGGTGGTCTCAGACTGAAAAATCGTAGACTCGGGAATCAATTACTTCTCCTGGAGTAGAGTAAGTCAAATGGATAACCTGCTAAAATGATTGACATTTGAGGGTCAATAAAGCTAGTAAGAATTAGACTCCCTTCCCAGGGAAGGCTGAACAAACATCTCTGACCTCAGACTTTGAAACCAAATTTCTAGGGCTGCCAGGACCAAGTTAACTACCTATCACCTCCCAGAGTGCAAAAGGGCAGGTTACCCCACAGGTCACAGGAGAAGGTGGGACCTGGAGCCTGTCCAGGCCACATCACACCACCCGGGACGCCTGCAAACAGGCGTAGAGCCTTCGTACCTACTCTGGTTTCAACTTTCACAACTGGGACCACTTTGCAATTTCAGCTTAGAGTAATCTTGGGGAGAAATACATAAACCCCTGACTAATACCTTCTCGATTATAACTCTGCTAGTAGGAGACTGTGCAGCAGTTTGAATAACGCTGACTAATAACATGTTAGACCACTATAACCCTTTTCATCTGAGGACCTCAAAGCACTCTGCCTGTATGACCTCACTAATCCTTGAAACAACTTCTGTGAAATATATGGGAAATAGCATTATCTCCATTTCTCAGGAGGAAAAAAGAAAGCCTGTATGTATGCCCAGGTGTCGCTCCGATCTCATGGTTAAGTTCAAGGCTAAGAGCAGGCAGAGAGAAGGGACACAGAAGAACAACAAAACAGAAAGGAAACAACACAGATTCGAACATAAGCAACCTTCATCTTGGAACCAATAGTGTTACTAAGAAACAGAAAAATACTTGACTTTTAAATGCCGTACCCTGGGTCAAGTGATGGAATTTTGGTTGTTACGGTTTTGTCTCAGGATACCTTTTTTTTTTTTTTTTTAATATCCCCAGCTTTTAGTCTGTTTTTTCCAGCCAATGTGGCTTTGGAGGTCTAGGGTGAAGGGAGGCCACTGATTTCTCTCTCCTCTTTGCTCAAGTTCATCTCGTGAAGTTCTACCCAGAGGTCAGCAACCAAGCACCTTCCTAACATTCTCATCCTGCATTTCCTGATGTTTCTTTTGACTCCAAATTCTTTTCCCCTTACTGCTTTTGTAAGGCACATTGTATCTAATGCAACAATGCAAAAATTTTCCTGGTGGGGGGCGGGGAGAGTGTCACTGAGGCTATTATCAAAGGTACCTCAGAGTTCCTGAACTGATAATTTAATGTTTGAAATGTTTCGGATACTGCAATTGCCTTTTCTTCTTCTTCTTCTTCTTTCCCATTTTAAAATGTCAAAGGCTTCCTGACATGCTTTGGCCATGGAAATGGAACATATTTTCTCATTAGGTTAATTAATGGCTCTGCTTGGGTGGCATAATTTGGTGTAAGTTTCCTTTTAGAATTCTGTCATAACTAAAAAGGATCTTATTTTTGTTATGTTTTGTGGTGTCTTTAAATTTTTATGACTTCTACTTTGTTTAGTCTGTGTGTAATCCTTCTTTTGAAACCTAATGTCCTAGAAAATTTACAGTTTTCTCTCAAAACTGGCACTTTTTACATTTTACAGTGATTCCTGTTTCTTCGGTTCTCACTGGAACTTCATTTAGGTCCTTAAGGTGTAATTCGCAGCTCAGGGAATTTATGATTACATCGTCAAAGTAAACTCCCCAAGTGCAATATATTAAACCTGACAAGATGCTGTTCATTAATCTTTGAAATATAGCCAGGTGTTATGTAGTGAATGAGGCTTCCAACTAAGAACAGCTGAGGAGGTCCAAGCTGCCCCACTGGAGAGGATCCCTTCCCTGTCCCTGCCAAAGCTGCCTGGGTGGGGATGCAGAAGGCCAAAGGCCTTTTCTTTGCCAACCATGGTGTTCCCTGTCTCGCTGGTCTTCCTGCAGCTCAGCAGCTTCTCATCTCTTCACACATTTGTTCATTCAACAAAGATTTCATGAGAACTTACTATGCGGTGTGCACCAGGTGCACCAGAAAAGAAAACAATGGCCCAAGCACACAGAGTCCCTCACCTTATGCAGCTTAGAGTTAGTCTTGCTAGGAACAAAGGCCTCAAGACTCCTTAACCCTATGCCATCCCGCCCATGTGATGCCGACATGAATGGATCAGTGGCATTTCTTCTCTCCCCAGGCTGTAGCTTTTTAGGCTGACCCCCTGCTCTCTGTGAGACTGCTGCACCATTTGCTGAGCTTGTGGCTCGAGTTGGCCAAAGGCACTACCAAGGCAAATCTGCCTTTGGTGCAATCAGGGCTCCATCATAAAAATCAAAGTCTAGCTAGTCGTTGTGACACTCCCTCTAGAACACCAGAAAAGTCCAGATAACAGGTGAAACTCTTTAGAGGCATTTGTGTAGGGGTCTTCCTCCAGAACCTTCTGTTCATCAACATGAAATAATGGGGCTAATGCAATATGGGATCCTGAGTGGTTAGTCAGCTTTTTTTTTTGTTGCTGTAACCAAAATATCTCATGAGAACAACTTAGAGGAGGAGAAGTTTATCTTGCCTCATGGTTTTAGAGGTTCAGTCGTTGGTCAGCTGACTTCATTGCTCTGGACCCAAGGCAAAGTAGACCCTCATGGCGGAAGAACATGGTGAAGAGGCACTGCTCTGTTCATGAAGGCAAGAATGCAGAGAAGAGAAGGGGGGCATGGGAAAGATAAACCCTTCTAGAGCATGTCCCCAGTGACCCACCTCCTCCAACCACGCCCTACCTGCCTACAGTTACTACCTTGTTGGTCCATTCAAGCTAGGATGGACTGATTAGATTAGAGCTGTCATAATCTGATCATTTTACCTCCAAATATCCTGCATTAACACAGGAGCTTTGGGGGCACGTCTCATATCCAAATCATAAACTGGAATATGGAACAGATAAATGACATGAATGGGAAAGAAGGTAAATAGAACACAGTAGCATCAATATCAGTGTTTTATAGATTTGGTATATATGCCATGGTAATATAGACATGAACCCTGGTACAAACAAGGTACGATTTAGTTCACTGCTATCTTTCAACTTTTCAGTACTTCTCAAACTACTCCAAAATAAGAGGTTTGTTTTTATTTTAATTTACTGAGGAAACAGGATATATATATAATGAATAATAAAAGCTATTAAAACAGAACAAATGCATGTAGCGTGCAAGACACAGTTCCTGATGACAACACAACTCTTTCCTGAAACTAAGGAAAAGTAGATCAAGGAACCTACAGCCCAGAAACTGATATCCTACTAACAACAATATTCTCATTGGATTCTTTCCCCCTCTCTCTCCTGTGCTACTTCAAGTTTGCTTCCTTGGTTTTAAACTCTCCTTTTAAGGTATGTGCAAAAGAAAGTGTACACACAAGTCGTAGTCTCTAATTAAAGAGGCAAAATACCTACATTTTCCTCTTCTTTTTTTAACTCTCCAAATACACTTGTTCTTTATGAAGGTTCATTGCCACCTTCCCTAATGCACATGTGCTAGTGTGTGCAAGTGTGTGCGCGCACGCGCGCGTGCGCACACACACACACACACACAGGATCATGGCTGAGACACAGTGCCCTGCATCTTCCTGGACTTTGCAATGGCCTTTGCGGTCATCATTACTACACACATTGGGCTATAAGAGTTACACATGCAAATTCTGCAACATCCACACTGAATAGAAAGGCTATTTTTTTACATGTTGATAATTCCTCTGCTCCATCCTTTCTGGCCTCATGCTTTGTCCTTCCCTTTTCATTTTCCTGGACATGCAGACACTTCTTTTTAAGTAAAATAGCAAATATTTATGTGTGCAGATTGAAGATATTCCTGGCTTAGAATTACATTCAAGACTTGGCTTACAGCATCTGATAAGTGATTCTTGTTTTTGTTAGACTTGTTACACTGTGGAGTGGTTACACAATACATGACTCCACACACCCGTCTAAATCTTTTCAGGGAGAATTTTCCAATTCAAAATAGAAATGGTGGTGGTGAAAGCAATATATATATATTTTATTTTTGTTTATTTTTATATTTATTTATTTATTTTCAGCTAGCTGCATGCTTGAAAAGATAATGGTTTTATAAGCCACACGCAATCCTCTGAACCAACTTCTGGCTGCAACGAGAGACTTCCTTAAAGAGCAGAATTCACATTTTCACAATCACACGGTGCCTTGTTTAAGATGGAAATTCATCCCCACTTAAGAAAATAGATCCTAGAAGTTGGATATTCAAGCTGGAAGGGTTCTTAGAGACCATCTGATATAATTTCAAATTCTTACAGATGTGAAAAACTGAGGCCTGGAGCTCGTGCCTTATTTGAGACTTTAATGACTAAGCCAAACTGAAAACCAAGTGCTAGATGCCAGACCCATAGTCTCCTCCTTTACTAAAACTGCCGGGCTCCTGCAGCCCAAGCCCAAGGAATTTTTAATGTGAATACTCAAAAAATTTGTTTGATGTTCCATACTTTTTTTTATTTACACAAAACAAGGCAGACCAACAACTGGGAAGCACCACACACACACGTCAAATTGAAATGATGCCGCTGCTGTCACAGCGGTGGACATGGGGCTACGAGAGTTACATGTGCAAATTCTGCAACGTCTGCGCTGGGCAGAGGCGATTTTTTTACATGTTGGTAAGTGTCCTTTGCTTTCTCCTGGGATCCCCTGTTCTCTTCAAGAATCTATTTTTTACATTTCTTTCCTTCTTTGGGACCTTCACTCTTCTCTCTCTCTCTCTCTCTCTTTTTTTTTTTTAATATATATTAGCCAACAAGGAGGACTCACTGGAGAACACAGTCCAGGTTTCTAGAAAGGCTCTGCAAATAGGAAGTCAAACCACATCACACCAGGCATTTGCCAAAAGTAATAAACCCCACCAACCTCAGCGTCCTCTTGACTTCGTCAGCAACTAATGCTCCTCATTTCTCCCTTTCCTTGCAAAGGAAAAGGGGGAAAAAAATGCCAGGCAAATCAAACCCTGGGAAAAATAACACCTTCAAACTCAGGGCAGAATTCTCCTTTCCAATCCTCACTGCGGAAGTCCCATCCGGGAGGCTTGGCAGCCAGGTCTGCCCTTGGAACAAGATGCAGGACACAGGTTACAGAGAAGATTCGGGCCAGAGACGGTTGAGGAACTTTTAACTCATAGTTGTAAAGCCTGAGAAATCTCACTCCGATTCCTTTTTTTTTTTTTTCAATAATAAAAACAATTCCTATAAACGATATTCTTCTTGCCTCCCACAAATTATTTTAATTACCTCCCACATCAATTAGTATGTACTTATCATTCATTTGGAGGAAAATAGGACAAACTCAAGATTCAATTCCAGTCTTTGTCCCAAGAAGAAATTGTGTGTGTGTGTGTGTGTGTGTGTGTGTGTGTGTGTGTGTAGAAATTCCAGCCCGGAAAGGTCTTTTCCTGAATTTTTTTCCTTTATTTCTTCCAACTCAACAGGAGATCATTGGAGGACAAGTTAAAAAAAAGAAAAGTCCCCCTTCCTAATGTTGACGTTCATCTTTTGGTCAACAAAGAGCAGTAAGGAGAGGAGAAAGAAGGGGGTGGGAGGGAGGGAGAGAGGAAGGGAAAGAAAAGGGAAGGAAGAAACCACTCATGAAACACTCTTCCTGAAATAGAGATATCTGGATTAAAACCAAGAAACTTGAACTCTAACCCTTGGTCTGCCTTGAACTCACTGGGAATCATCCCTAGGCTCTCAAACTTCTGGCATGCAACATACTCTTTTTTGTTTGTTTGTTTTAATTAGTTATACATGACAGTAGAATGTATTTGTGTACTTTGACATACATAAATGGGGTATAATTTCTCGTTTTCCTGATTGTGCATGTTGTGGATCCCATCAGTCATGCAGTCATATAGGTACCTAAGGTAATAATGTCTCTTTTATTCTACTGTCCTTCCCATCTCAGGACCCCTCCCCTCCCTTCCCTCCCTCTACCTCATCTAATGTGACTTCTTCCCTAGCACGCCCCTCTTATTGTGAATTAGCATCTGCATATCAGAGAAAATATTTGGCCTTTGGTTTATTTGGCTTAGCATGCTATTCTTTTAATAATACAGATAGTCTCTTCCAGCTTGCATGTTCTGATTTTCTTATCTCTGAAATTTGATTTCTCCCCAGTAGTCATTTTTAAAAACGGCTGTCATGTGGGTGGAGAAAGACACAGGCATCTGTCTCAGGAGATGGGTATCCTTAGAGGGTAATGTTTGAGGGAAACAAATCCCTTCCTGATTGGAACACCCACAGGTTTTGGTTTGGGTTTTTGTTTGTTTGTTTGTATGTTAGTGATTTCCCACCCACCAAGCATTGTTTTATCTTCTTCTTTCTCTACCCTGGGTTTCCTCCCCAGAAGAAATTAGTAGGAAACTCAAATGCATCCCCAGAAACTTCATCTGTAATGATGAAGAATTGACCAAGAAGGCAACCTTCTTGGAACCATTGCTTCCAGGTTAATCTTTGTTTTGAAATAGATTCTACGATGTCCTGTGCAGAAAAAAAAGCTAGCAGGCTTCAAGCTGACCCTCCACATAGAGCAGATGTTCCCTGTTGGACAGTCTGTGATGCCCGGATCAACACAGAAAGGACAAATATTAATAATATCCCTTGTCCCTTGGTAGAAAACCAAGGTACAAAGCAATTTAATAACTTGTCTAAGCTCACATAAATAAAAAACTTTAGAACACATTTAAACCAAATGTGTCTAATCCTAAAGCCTTTTGCCATAACGTATGAATGTCTATAGTCAGTGTTTTGCGTTTAACAGAAGAATTAGCTTATTAAGAATGTCAGAGTGAGGTTTCCTTTCTTCAAAGCACATAGAGTTATGTAATTACCACACTTTATTTAAACTGTCAAGCACAAACTATAGGATTTGAGGAGTGCTAATACAAAATCAAAATAAGAGAGAAAATATTTTTAGTTAGTTAACTAATGTATGATCTCCTTCGTAGAAGATAGAACTTGTGATTCAAAAGTCGCTAGAGGCATTATATGTCAGACTGAGACGTTCTCCCCTGACACTCTATTCAACTAATATTTCCCCTTCAAACCTGGCTTCAACCCAGAGTGTTTCAAGGGGCAAAAGAGACAGGAAGGAGAAACAGGTTGGGCAGAGCCTGTAATAGCACAAGGGCCATCAGAGTGGAGTTCAGAAAACCTCCTCCTGGTGGCTTTGTTTTCATCCATGACTCCCCAAATACCCCCCCCATCCCATCCCCCACCCATATAAACATGCAATTCGTTTCCTTCTCTCCATCCTCCTGTGTCTGGCAAAACCAGAGTTGTTTCGGGAAGAGGCAGGAGGAGTCTCCAGGTGTCCGGCTCCCAGGGATCAGAACAGCTCAGGTTTCAGCTCACCACCCTCCACCCATGTATTCCGACCACACCCGTCACTCAGGATGACAGGCACACCTTGCTCCTTTGGCTGTCTTCACCGGAGGTGTTTATAAATAAAAGCAGCGCCTGTCTGTGAAAGCCAGACATTGACAGGAGTGGCTGAGGAGACAATAGATTACATGGAAGTTTCTTTGCCTGAACTTTTCCAACAGCTGTACCTGCACTACATAGGCTTTTGTGAGACTCATGTTAAAAGAGAGAAACAGGTTCCTTGTCCTCCACTGGAAACACATCTGCAAACCTGTCATATTCTACAGCAAGTGAACCAAAGGTAAACATTTAGGAGTTCTTGGAACTCTATCCCTTCTCCATTAAGGAAGGTTGAAACATGTTGGTTAAATGAAAAGTTTGGCTGAAACTAGATTCTTCTCCAAACACAAAAGGAAATTATAATTTCAAGCACTTTCCTTCTTGGATTTAATCATGAATATTAAGTACTGGTACCCAAGTGCCAGAGTAACAAATTAAAGTAAAGACCACCCATCAACTTAATTCCAAAGGATTATTTCATGTAACTCGAGCTCCATTTATCTGAGAGTGATGCTATTCACAACTGCCCATAACGAAAACCCAAAGGGCTTATGGCAACTTGACCTTTTCAGTTTTCATTGGTTTATTTTCAGATAGCTGGGAAAATAGTTTCCACTTGCATTTGATGATATGGTTTCAAAAGCATCTTGCCTAATCTCTCAATTAGCCAGGATCACCCCAAATGCCACTCACATGGAATCATGAGCCAAAAAGGCCATTATTCAGTATCGAAAATTTATCAGAACATAATCTGGACACAATGATCCACAAGATGCTAAAATTCTTAGACTCCATTGACTCTCTCCTACTTTTGTAGTGTTTGCCATGTCTTAATATCATTTGTTTTATTTCTTTTAAAGTGTTTTCATTCCATTCTCTCCTAACAGTACCAAAGTTCCAATCTTTCACCCTTGTCCTTTTAGATGGAAATAAATGATTCTATCCATAGTCCAGAAGGCAACCCTCTTTCCTCCTGAAAACAAGAAACCACATACTCTTCAGTCAAGGATCTGTGACTTTAAAAAAATCATTTCTGCAATGGAGACATGGTGCCAAAAGTAAAAACAACGTTGTTTGTACATTGTTTGCCTGAAAAAATAAACTGCATTCCGAGAAGGAATGTGGAACAAGGTAATCATAGAAACTCAGAGGCAGAAGAAATTCAACTCCTTGACCTGCACCAAATGTTGACAATTGTAACTGCTCTGTTCCAAGAGGACTTTCTGGGACACATTTGTAACACGGCCTAAAAGTCCTGCCACCTAGTGGAGGAAATAAATAAAGTCGACCTCAGGTAACCTGCCAGATGAAGAGAGACCCTGAGGAAAAACATCTCCACCAATAAAGACTTCCCCTGAAAAATCACGTTGTGTTGGCTTTAGAAACAATTCACGTGCAGTGTCAAGGTTAATAGAAATGGGTAATTTTACTCTTTCTTGTTCAAAGCCATCCCATTCAGGACAGAAAAGGCTTGAGTTCAAGCCTAGCGAACTATGGGTAGAGTCCATAAATAGCTTGGGGTAATCGTTCTGTTAATCTGCTTCCATTGACAGTTTTCAAAATGGATTCCTCAGAGTTAAGACATAAACCAAATTCATACCAGCTTCTCCTTGCAGAGGGGACTTAACCAGGCACTTAATCCTCCAAAGGCTCAGCAGGAGGACTCCTTATAAAAGGGATTTCTTTAGTTAGATAAGGGAAAATATCCTGCTTGACCAGGAGGGAGATCATTAGTGGCCAGACCTCACAGATAGCCACTGTTTCTGAGAAAACCTCCTAGCAAATCAGGCTAGGAAGAAACTCCCCAGAAAGGCTTTGAGCAAAGTTCTATTCTTGAGTAAGAGCTACAATGCATGCTTGGTCCCAGTGATACTAACAGATGTGTGTGACGGCCATCAGCTACTCAGTGGCCTGAAGGGCTAGGCTTGCCTCCCAGCCACTAAATAGGCTGGCCACCAGCCAAAGGCCATGTTCGATTTTTCTTTGTCCGCAGGAAGTGCATCTGTTAACAGACAAGTGCCTATTGGCTCTTTCTAAATGTCCAGGGCTATTCAAAAGAAACTAGAATTTTCTTCTGGTAGAAAAATATGATTTGAGCCTGAACCTTCAATTCTATCTCCTATCTCTGGGGTCAATGATGTATATTGGCAGGCACTTGTGGATAAATGTTCTACAGATGAACATGTGTGAGGTTTAAATTAATATGTATAAAATACTTTGAAAGAAGTTATGAAAGACAATCTTACCACTCAATATTCAAGAATTATGTGCTCTGCCTTTATCCAAACTTTCCATTATTTGTTCAGTTTTTTAAAACAAACACCATTGTTTACAGATCCAGATTTGATTTCACAAAGAATTCATTTCACAATTTAAGGCCAAAGTGCTTTTCATAACTTAATTATTAGTATTGCTACATTCAGGAAGGGTTTTTCCATCACTCTTACAGAAAAATAATTTTCTAAAAGTTTTAAAAACAATAGGACCTTTAAAGCCAGTTCAAAATAAAAGAACTACAGTGTTTCCAAAGAATGTGAAATACATTTTTAACAAAGAATAATTATTGTTTTATCATTTTATCGGTCATTCTAATGGTTTTCATAGCTACTCTTGTGGTTACATGATCTCCCCTCTGAAAGAAATAAATGAGAATTCAATAAATGAACTTGAGACCTGCCCTATAAGAAATAATAAAGGGAGTCCTTCAGGGTGAAATTAAAGAACAGACAGTAACTTAAATCCACATAAAAATGAAAGACATAATAAATGGATTTTTTGCTTGTAATTTTTTTCTCCTGTCTGATTTAAAAGACAATTGTATAAAGCAAAGAGTTTTAAATCTATGTTGACAGGCACACCATGTATAATGATGTACTTTGTATGAAAATAAGATAAAGAAGAGGAAAGAAAACAAAGTAATGCAGGAGTAAAGTGTTTGTGTGCTACTGAAAGTAAATTGGTATTAATCTAGATTATTACACTCTAGTGGTTCACCAAGGAAACCACTAAGAATATAATTGAAAAATATGTATAAATGACAAAGGAATAAAAGTGGTACACTAGAAAACATTTATATGGCACAAAAGAGAGCAGAAGGAGGGAGAAGGAAATAAAAGAGCTTAAGACATTTAAAAAACACATAGTAAGAGGAAGACCGAAATTATTAGTGTTTTCATTAAATGTAAATGGATTAAAGACCTCAATTAAAATACAGAGATTGGAAGAATACATTTTTTAAAATCTAACAATATGCTACCTATAAGAAACAGACTTAAGATTCAAGACATAATTAGGTTGAAAGTGAAAGGAATGAAAAATCATTTAAACAGTAACCAAGGCAAAAATAGAGTATAAAAAATAGAGTATAAAACAAAATTGTCACTAGAGAAGGAAATTTTATGAAAATAAAAGGATTGACTCATCAGGAAGATATAAGGTTTAAAAACATATGTGCACCTAACCAGAGAGCACCAAAACATCTGAATCAACAATGGATTAAGAACAAATAATTCAACGATAATTATTGGGGATTCATTACTCCACTTTCAGTAATAAAACAACTAGGCAAAAGGCCAACAATAAAATCAAAGACTTAAATAACATTATAAGCCAACTACATCTAACAAAGATCTATAGGAAACTCCACCAACAATAGTAGTATACATATTTTTCTCAGGTTAAGTCATGTGTTATTACATAAACAAGTCTCATTCAATATAAAACGAATGAAGTCACATAAAATATGATCTCCAGCCACAACAGAATAAAATTAGAAATCAATAACAGAAGGCAATTTGAAGAAATCACTAATATGTGGAAATTAAGCAAAACATTCCTTTAAAAAAAAAGAAAATGTTTCAAAGAATAAATAACAGAAAAAAAGTTTAAATGTTTGAGATGAATGGATCTAAAGCACAAAATTATACTATTCAAAACTAAAACTATACAAAACATGTGATAAAATTGAAGTAGTTCATAGATAGAAACTCATATCTATAAATGTCTACATTAAGAAGGAAAGGTATCTCAAATCAATGGTCTAATCTTCCACATTCAACACCTAGAAAAGCAAAGCAAAGGAAACCCAAAGAAAGCAAAAGGACTTATGTAATAAAACAAGAGCAGAATTGAATGAGATGAACATAAAAATAGTAGAGAAAATCAATTAAACCAAAGTTGGTTCTTTCAATAAATTGACAAACCTTAACACGACTAACCAAGAAAAAAAAGGAGATGAGACTCAATTGCTAAAAAAAAAAAAAAAAAAACAGAAAAAAACCCAGAGGGGACATTACTATCAACATTATAGAGTTAATGAGGATTTTAAGAAAGTACTACAAACAAGTATATGCCAACCAATGAGATAACCTAGATAAAATGAGCAAATTCCTGGGGAAATGACCTAAAAGAAAAAATAAAACCTGAATAGATTTATAACAAGTAAAGATATTAAATTAGTACTCAGAAATGTTTCACCACAAAAAGCCTAATATAAGATGACTTTAATGATAAATTCTACCAATTGTTTAAAGAACTAACATTAATACTTCACAAAATCTTACAAAAATATAAGAGGAGGAATCATTTTTAAATTCTTCTTTGAAGTCACTATTACTCTAATACCAAAACCAGACAAAGACTTCACAAAAAAAAAAAACTACAGACAATACCCCATATGATACAGAGGTAAAAATTCTCAACAAAATATTAGTGAACTGAAACTAGCAACATTTAAAAAGTATTTTTCACAATGATGAAGTGAGATTTATACCAGGAGTACAAGTTTGGTTCAATATATATAAAATCACTCAATGTAATTCTCCATATCAATAGAATAAAGGTCAGGAAACACATGATCAGTATATGCTGGGATGGTTGATTTTATGTGTCAATTGGCATGGACAATGAGCTGATCAGATCAAACATTGTTTCCAGGTGTGTTTGTGAGACTGTTTCCTAATGAGATTAGTATTTGAATCAGTGGACTCAGTAAAGGAGATTGCACACCCTCCAACCTGGTTGGGAATCATCCAATTCACTGAGGGTCTGGATTAAGAGTAAAAGGCATGGGGTGGAAGAATTTGCCTTTTCTTTTTCCTGTTTCACTGCTTGAGTTGGGACATATTATTCCATCTTCTCCTCAGGTTGATTTAAATCATTAGTTCCTTGTTTTCAGGCCTCTGAATTTAGGCTAAATTACATCACTACCTCTCCTGGTTCTCCAGTTTAAAGATGGCAGATCATGGGATTTGTGTCTCAATAATCATAGGAGCCAATTCCTCATTTTACATATATATAAATTCATAATATGTGTGTGTGTATATATATATATATATATATGTGTGTGTGTGTGTGTGTATTTGTGTGTATGTATGTATATATTTTCACACATATATACACACATAAGCATGCACACACACGCTAGCATATAGATTGATGGTATAGAATTGAAAGTCCAGAAATAAACCCACACATCTGTGGTGAATTGATTTAGATGAGGGTGCCAAGACCATCCAACAGGGAAAGAATAGTCTTTTCAACAAATGGTGCTGGGACAACTGTATAGACACATACAAAAGAATGGATTTGGACCTTTCTCTCATACAGTACACAAAGATCAATTAAAGATTAATCAAAACCTTAGTGTAAGAGCTTAAATTACAAAAATGTTGTTATGGTTTAGATTTGAGATGTCCCCAAAAGCTCATGTGTGAGACAATGCAAGAAACTTGCAGAGGTAAAATGATTAAGAGAGTTATACCCTGATTGGTGGATTAATCCACTGATAAGGATTAACTTGTGGTAACTTAATGCAGTAAGGTGTAGTTGGAGGAGTTGGATCACGGAGCGCACACCTTTGGGGTTTATATTTTGTCCCTGGTAAGAGGAGTTCTCTCTCTCTCTCTCTCTCTCTGCTTCCTGTGGCCATGTCCTGAGCTGCTTTCCTCCTCTACACCCTTCTGCCCTGATGTTCTGCCTCACCTCTGCCACAGAGCAATGGAGTCAACCACCTATGAACTGAGACCTCTGAAACCAGGAGCTCCAAAATCAACTTCTCCTCCTCTAAAATTGTTCTTGTTAGGTCTTTTGGTCACAGTGGTAAAGAAAAGAAAAAGAAAAAAAGCTGCATTGAACAAATACTTAGAAGAAAAGGTGAGGGGGAATCCCTGAACTTGGATTAGGCCATGACTTCTTAGACATGATATCAAAAGCATAAACAGCCCCATTCACTCTCAAAAATGATAATCTTTACTGTATCAAAATTAAGTCTTGTGCTCCAAAGGAGCACTATCAAGAAAGTGAAAAGGATTTGAATAGAAAATATATAATGACCAATGAACAACTTTAAAAGGTGCCAAAATCATTCGTAATTAGAGAAATGCAAATAAAAACTACAATAAGATACTACTTTATATCCACAAGGATGGCTATTTTTAAAAAAAAAAAAGACTATAAGGAGTAGACTATTAAAACTCTCATAAATTGGGTGTGTAAAATGGTACATTCTCTGTGGAAAACAGTTTGGCACTTTCTCAAAAAGTTAAAGAAAGCTAACACATGATCCATTAATTCTAATATAGATATATACCAAAGAGAATTAAAAACATGTACTCAAGTAGGACATGGTAGCATGTAATCCCATGACTCTGGAGGCAGGGGCAGGAGGATCATGAGTTCAAAGCTAGTCTCAGCAAAAGCAAGACGCTAAGCAACTCAGTGATACCCTGTCTCTAAATAAAATACAAAACAGGCTGAGGATGTGGCTCAGTGATCAAGTGCCCTGAGTTCAATCCCCAGGACACCCACCAACAAATAAAACAAAGCAAAACAAAACATCTACTCAAATGATCACAGCACCATTATTAATAAGACTTAAAAAGTGGAAACAACCCCAAATGTCCATCAACTGAGGAGAGATAAAAATGTGATATATCCCATATAATGATATATAATTCAGCTCAAAAAAGATCACAAGTCTTGGGCTTGCACTGAATGAATGAAACTTGAAAAACATTATCCTATGTGTGTTACCTCTTTCTTTATTTCTTTTCTATAACCAAAATACCTGAATTGAGAGGAGTAAAATGTTATTTTGGCTCATGTTTCAGAGGTTTAGTCTATGGTTATCTGATTTCATTGCTCTGAGCCCGAGGTAAGACAGAACATCATGGAGTAAGGGTATAGCAGAGGAAAGCTGCTTACCTCATGGCATCGTGAAGCAGACAAAGTAAGAGGGAGGAGCCAGGGGAACACGATATAATCCCCAAGGGCATGCCCCAGTGAGTGACCCATCTCCTCTAGTCCTGTCTATCTGCCTACAATTACCACCGAGTACAGTGGTCCTTTCAAATTAGTAATCTTTCTAATGGATTAATTCACTGGTTAGGTTTCAGATCTCATAATCTAATCATTTCACTTATGAACATTCCTGCATTAATAGAGGAGGGGTTTTTTTTTATAGCTACCTCATATCCAAACCATAACATTCCACTATTGGCTCTCAAAAATTCATGTCCATCTCACAATGTAAAATGCAGTTAGTCCATCTCCAAGGGCCCCCATATTCTTAACAGTTCCAGCACTTTCAAAGTCCAAGTCTAAAGTTTAATCAGAAGCTCAAGACAAACTCTCGGCTTTGAGTCCCTGTAAAAAGCAAAGACAAATTACACATATCCAATATATAATGTACAAAGTAAGCATCTTCATTCCAAAATGGAGGAATGGGGCATAGAAAGGAGGAATGGAACCAAAATAAGACCAAAACCCAGATGGGCAAATAAGCTCTGTAACTCCATTTCCAACATCTGGGGCACATGGCAGTGAGATGTTCTTGACCTTGCTGGTAGCAGCTGGCATGGTCTCTCTCTGAGGCTGGCTCTGTCCTCAGCTGACAACTTTCCGCAGTAGACACTTTACATCACTGGCATCTCTTAATCCTGGAAATCTCCATTCCAGTTTTGGCTACGTTCCCACAGCTTCATGCATCATTGCCTGAATGCTATGCTGACATTTCCTCTGCCAGATTAATTAGTCCATCACTTTTAAATTTAGTCTCACATCATCTCAGGACATGGGGAAAATGTAGACACATTCTTTGCTAGAAAGTAACATGAATGACCTCTAGTTCAATTCCAAACAGTTCTCATTCCCCTCTGAAACCTCATGAGCACAGTCTTTACTGTCCACATTACTGTTAGCATTCTAGTCTTATGAGCGTTACCATAATTGCCTATTAAGCTCCATTACAGCATAATAAGCCTTCTCCACCCTGCATCTTACAACTTTCCAAACTCCTCCCACAAATCAGTCCTACAGTCTTCCAAACTACATGATCAGGTTAATCACCGCAACAACCTCACTCCTTGGTACCAATTTATATATTAACTTTTCATCACTGTGACTAAAATACCTAACAAGAAAAACTTAGAGAAGGAAAAGTGTATTTTGAGTTCACAGTTTCAGAGGTCTCAGTTCATGGCTGGCTGACTCCATAGTTCTGGGACTGAAGTAAGGAAGAACTTCATGGAGAGTGGGTGTGGTGGACAAAAGCTGCCCACCTCGTGGCATCCAGAAAGACAAGAGAGTGAGAGGGAAGAGCCAGGAGAACCAGATATAATCCCAAGGGCATGTACCCAGGGACCCATCTCCTCCAGTCATACCCCTCCTGCCTACAGTTACCACCTACTACAACAGTCCTTTCAAATTATTAATCCATCATATGATTAATCTACTGGTTAGGTTATAGCTCTCATAATCTACTCATTTCACCTCTGAATATTACATTCCTGCATTAATACAGGAGTTTGGGCGGGGGGGGGGAATCCTAGTATTCAAACCACAACATTCAGTTAAATAAGTCAGACACAAGACTCCACATATTGTGTGATTTATATTTATGTGAAATGTTCACAGTAAGGAAGATCACAATAGGAAGAAATATGGTGATTGAGTGGCACAGGGAAAGAAGTAAATGGTGAATTACCACTACTGAGTATGGGGATTCTTTTCAGGGTGGCAAAAATATTCTGGAATTAGATGATGAAGTTTACCTGGTAAATATATTACAGGCCACCAAATGGTACACTTTACACGGGTGAATTTGAAGCATGTGAACTGTATCCCAATAAAAGAAATTTTAAAATTAAATTACCTTTAGCATTAAGAAATAAAAAGGTGCTGCAAGGCACAGTGGTGCACACCTGTAATCTCAGCAGTTTGGGAGTCTGAGGAAGGAGGATCACAAGTTCAAAGCCAGCTTCAGCAACTGAACTAGCCCCTAAGCAACGTAACAAGACACTGTCTCTAAATGAAATATAAAAACCAAGCTGGGAATGTGGCTCAGTGGTTAAGCACCCTGGGTTCTATCCCTGGTACTAATTAATTAATTAATTATTAATTAATAGACGCTTAGAAGCATCACACCTTTGCTCACACACAGAGTTTTTCTTTCTTTTTTTTTTTTCTTTCTTGAGAAAAAGGAAAAAAAACAAGTTTTATTGTTTTGCTAGGAAAGGAGAAGCACAGGGGACCCCAATCTTAGAAGCTGTGATTCTCTCCTTCAAGGGGAGCAGGGGAATTTTAAAGAGGTGATTTAAAGGCGACATTCCAGGTATCCTCTGTCCAGAGTTGGAATCCACTTGTTAATTTGGGAGATAGTCATTTCTGAGATCTTTTGGTGCCATCCCCAAAGTCTGAATTGCTTTGTTCCTACGGTGGGTGACACACAGTTTTCAATGCCTTGTTCTCACAGCGAGGGTCATAGATAGCACAACGGCATTCGTCTCAGAGTTGAAATGCAAAATCTCAGGCTTGTCCCAGATTCACCAAATTAGAACCTATATTTTAATTGTCTTTTTAAGTGATTCATCTGTATATAAATATGCATATAAACTAATGTTTGAGAATCATTTGGTCTAATGTAAGAGTTTTTATTCTCTCATTTTAGGGTATGTGTAAATCAAAAACAAAAGTGGTGAATCCAGAAGCCTCCTTCCTAGCAATGGATTTTCTTTGGAGATTACATCTCCCCTACTCCTGCCATCTTATTGCCGTGGAAAATTCAGTTGTCGCGAATTGGCCTCCAGAAGTCAAAGGGGTCCTGGAACATTCTTTGTCTTAGTGATGGCCCCTTCCTCCTTCCTGTCTCCCCCTTCCCCACTCACCCCCACTCATCCTGCCCTCAACCCAGGGATGGATGGGGATAGGTTGAGCTCTGTCTCTAGATTCTCCTGAACGTGAAATCTTGAATGGAATGAGCCAAGGAGAAATGAGATATTTGAAGTTCTGTCATTTAGGGGAAGGCTCTAATGGTTGTCTGTTCCTTTTTTTCCCCTTGTTTCCCCATTAGTTTTGGGAGCACCACGACAGCTTTCAAATAAATATAATTTTGTTTGGTTTTCTTTATTCAGAGGTGGAGTTTGATGCTTGCAAACAAATAACCATAAGTGACAAGCTATCCCTAAGTATAATACATTTTGAAAACACATACAGTTGTCTAAATGCTTTATTCTCATGACGTGAACTCATATTCATAGTTATCATTAGTATGTCTCATAATTATTGTTAGCAGGGATCATTATGATGGTGAAATAACTAACCAAACAGCTTCTGTCTGGCAGCAGCAGGAATCACACACAGTTGTCCTGATCCAGGATCGATGTATGCAGTGCTCTGCAAAGAGGATGAGACTGTGAGCAGGAATAAGAGAAGGTGAGCATGCAAGCTCTTCACCAAGATTGAAGTTGTGCAATCCCAGCGGCTCAGGAGACTGAGGCAGGAGGATCACAATTTCAAAGCCAGCCTCAGAAAAACCAAAGCACCAAGCAACACAGTGGGACCTTGTCTCTAAGTAATCTACAAAATAGGGCCGGGAAGGGGCTGGGGTTGTGGTTCAGTGGTGTAGCGCTTGCCTAGCATGTGCAGGGCCCTGGGTTTGATCCCCAGCACCACATAAAAATGAATAAAACATAGGTATTGGGTCCAACTACGACTAAAAAACTAAATAAGTTTTTTTAAAAAATAGGGCTGTGGATATAGCTCAGTGGTTGAGTTCCCCTGAGTTCAATCCCTGATATCTTTCCAACCCCCCCAAAATATTAAAGTTATAGGTGCCAACCCCTATCCACGGAGCCCTGGGCCTTTTTATGCTATATGATGCCTCAGAACTGACCTAAAATTTCTACTTGCTAGATTAAGAATTAGTATGCTGGTACACTGATGGTCATAGCAGCATTATTCATGATTGCCAAAAAGTTGGAAACAATCCAACTGTCTATCAACAGATGAATGGATAAACAAAATACAGTATATTTACATATACAATGGAATATTACTTAGCCTTAAAAAGGAGTGGGGTTCTGATACATGCTACAATATGGATAGATCTTGAAAAGATTCTGTTAAGTGAAATGAGCCATTTGTCTAAAAGGACAAAGATTGTCCTTTTATATGAGGTACCTGAAAAAGTCCAATTCATGGAGACAGAAAGTAGAACCGTGGTTACTAGGAGTTGAGGGGAGTGGGACAATGAGGAGTTACTGCTTAATAAACAGAGTTTCTGCTGGGGTGATGGGACATTCTGGACATGGACAGTGGTGACAATTGCACTATAATGTGAATGTACATAACGCCCAGGACTGTACACTTTAAAAAATTGTTTAAATAGTGAATTTAATGTTATGTCTATTTTACCACAACTGATTATGAAAAATCCGCCTGTGGACATTCCCATCTGTGTCTGAGGGTCTGATTCTGTGGGGACGTCCGTATCACGGCTGATGGCTCTGTACCACTATCTGTCCATTTCGTCCATAGAAAAGTTGTAGGGGCTGTTTGGGGAGTATCTCTTTGTTTTCTAAATTTAAAACAGAGTAGATGTCTGAGACATGTTGGGTGTTAAAAATGTGTTTGACTAAGAGTCCATTGAAACCTAGAAAAAAATATTTGTTCATCCAGAGAAATGTATCAAGTTGTATCCAGAGTATCAGACTGGGTGGCTTCAACAACAATTTATTATCTCACAATTCTGGAGGCTGCAAGTCCAAGATCAAGGTCTCAGTAGGGTTGATTTATTTTGAGACTTGTCTCTCTTAGGTTTGTGGATGACCGTTTACTTCCTGTGTCCTCACATCATCATCCCTTTGTGTACCTGGACCCTAATCTCCTCTTCTTAAAGGGACAATAGTTTGATTAGTTTACAGCCCTCCCCCCTTAAAGACCTCATTTTAACTTAACTACCTCTTTAAAGGTGACATCTACAAATGCAAATGCAATCACATTTTGAGGGGTCCTGTGGGTTAGGATTTCAACACATGAATCCAGAAGAGGCACAATTCAACACATAACAGTGAGTGTGTATGTATTATGGGATTTTTGTCCTTAAAGGAAGAATGTTCAATGCATAGATGACTTTCCTGCCACCTTCCTTTCCACAGATCAGTCTCCTTTCTTGTACAACAATATCCTCAGTAGAGAGAGAGAGAGAGAAAGAGAGAGAGAGAGAGAGAGAGAGAGAGAGAGAGAATGAGAGAGAATGTCCTTTCTTTAAATTTCAAGACTCAGCATTACTGAGTGGGCTGAGGCTCATCTTTAAAAATAAAATTTAAAAAAATAACCTAGAAGGAAGAGATATTGAAAAATGAGGAAGAACCAACCGACTTTAACAGGAAGAAATCTATAACTTTCATGAGTAGCACTAGCAGCTTCTTGGCAAATATTCCTGATAATGAAAGGCATTTCTGGTCTGATTTTGAGTGTCCACAAGAAATAACAGCTCTGGTGGTCTCCGTCCTGTCACCTGGAGATTTACTAAAACAGAGTCTCAAGACTGCATTAAATATCCATTCCTCCATGACTTAAACGAGGACACTGGGGGTCAGTGGACAATGGGAGTCTCATTTCATCCTGTGGATGGATGGAGAAAGTGCTGTCAGGCTCCGAATGATTAGAGAGTGTGACGATAGCATGATGTATGACCAGCAGTGTCGACGTGGCTATTATTCAGTGTTAAATTATGAATAAACTGAGAAAGATGTTCTCCTAGGCTGGATCCAAAGCCAGTGTCATCTGAGCAGCTTAGCGATGTCATGACCCAGAGCTCAAGAAAGTATTTCATTGATGAAACCGTGGAATGTGAAGAAATGAGTGCAGTGATTTAAGAGGCAATGAAATTTCCTTACTTCAACCTAACAAATGGTCTGTCAGTACAGAGGCCATATCCACCCAACTCTGTTCTTTTTTGTATTTTGATAGAGCAGTGCCATCTCTTCTTACCACTGGAATTGGGGTTCTCTGGGCTTCCTTCCTGCACATAATTCATGGCTCAGAGAGCATGCTGGAATACAGGTAGCGATTTCTTCAGGAAGTCCAATTTGCATCCCTCCCGATGCATCTCACCAGGCCACAGGATCTGCTGCTGTTGTGGCTATTGTTCTTGTCAATAGGACTTTCTCTAGGTTCCCAATCTTTTAGATGTGTGGCAATCTGGGTCTTATTTTCTCTTCCACAGATGCACTTTCATTTGTTGCCTTTTTTCAATCAACTTCCAGATGTTGTCGCTTGTGCATTTTATTTCCAGCACATTTTATCCTTTTCTGAATTTCTGCATAATCCATGTCATGCCACCCTGTATCCCCCTCACCCACCCCAATCAGGCAAATTCCTGAAATTTGCTGCAATGCCACCAAATTTAGTTGGCTCCTCCATGCTCCAGCTGAGTGTTGCCTGGTTCTGAAGACATAAAGGATGACTAGACTGCAGGAGACCTCTTTCAGAATGAGCTCCCAGTGATGGCCAGATGCCATTGAGGCTGGGCTGTTCAGTCAAGTCCCTGAAGGGAGGAAGAATGCTCAATGGGGCCCTGAGTCCAAACCACAGTTTGTTTTAGAACTTTTTTTTTCCATAATCTTTTTGTGCAGATATCCAACCAGTAAGCCAGAAATGGTTTTTAAATTGTTGTTGAACAATATAAAAATTATAAAGAAGTCTTGCCTTTCTGTACAACTTCATACATTTTGGCATTATTTGGAAATGAGCTCTTCCCCATAAATTAACTTTTTAGACAACTGAAACATGGCTTTGTGTCCCAAATTGATATTGATAATCATTTACCATTTTTACATAAAAACATGCTAAGGCACAGTTCAGAGTGTGTTGGTCATGATCAAATGTTTTCCTAATGATGCTGGCCCAGTGCTCTCAATACTAACAGCCACACCTGAGATCTATGCCATACCAGTCTGCTTTCCTTCAGGCCAGGGGTTGCCAACTTTGGCAACACTGATCTTTAGAGTCAGATAATTCCTCTCTGGGGGAACGTGGCCTGTGCAATGTAGGATGTGTAGCACCATCCCTTGCCTCTACCCAGGAGTGCTAGTAGCGTCATCCCTTGAGGGATGATAACCAACAACGTCATAAGGATGAGATTATGAAGTGTTGTCACACATAACCCAACCTATCCAGTAGGCTCTGGTCAGTGCAGCAGGAAGACAAAAGCAAAAGAAACAAAGCTATAAGGATTGAAAAAGAGGATGAAATGTCCTTATTTGTGGTCATATACATGGAAAACCCAAAATAACATGAAACAGTTAGAATTGATATATGTGTAACAAGAATTGTAATACAAAAAAAAGGACACGTATAAAGACATGAATTGGCGTGAACATACTTTATATAAAAATATGAAAAATTGTGCTCTATATGTGTCGTAAGAATTGTAATACATTCCATTGTCGTGTATTTTAAAAAAATAAATAATTAATTAATTTAAAGGGTCACTAGAAGTGACATACAAAAATCAATTGTATTTCTATGAACTAAAAAATAAAAGGAAAACGAAAATTTTGAAGATATTACATGTAGTCTCATAAAAAGAAAATAAGTAGAAATGAATCTAACAAAACATGTATGGTGGAAAACTGCGCAATATTGAAGAATTAAAGACAGACAATGTATTAATGGGTTAGAGGAGCTCAAGATAGTTAAAAATTTTTATTCTTCCAAAATTTATCTATAAACTCAAGGAAATTCAAAAAATAAATCCCAGTGGGGATTTGTTTTTTTAATTTGGAAGTTGACAAATGAATTTAAAATTTATATGGAAATTTAAAGGACCTAGAAAGAAAATCTTAAATTAGAAAAAGTTTGGAGCAATAATACTATGAGATTGCAAGATTTCTTATAAAGATTCAGTAATTAAGAAAGTATGATATTGGACGAAGGGAACAGAAAAGAGAATCATATTTAGATGCATTAGTACATAATCAAATGATTTACAGAAAAGTTGCTACTGAAACTATGCAGAGAAAGTGATAGTTTTTGTAAACAATGATGTAACAATCAGATATATGGAAAAAGTGATTTTCTTTTTTTGGCAGTACTGAGGATTGAACCCAGGGATACTTTATCATCATAACACATCTCCAGCCCCATTTTTCCTTTTTGAGACAGATATCACTAAATTGTGGAGACTAGCTTTATAATTACACCCTCAGCTTCTGAGTAGCCAGGTTTATAGGTATGCACCACCATGCCTTCCTGAAAAAAACTGAATCTTCATGCCTACCTCCTGCCATAATCAAAGATTATTTTGAAACCACTAAAGTTTTCAAACATTTAAATTATTATATTTAAATTATTATAGATTCTTTGAAAAACTGACACTATCTAATAAAGCTGAATATAGGCCCATTCTACAATCCTGCAAATTCATTCCTATATGTACACAAAGTAGAAATGCACAAACCTTTCAGGGGGAAAAAAAAAAGCAGATACAAAGACACAAGAATGTTCATAATAGCTGTGGAATTTACAGCAGGCAGAAACTCAAAGTAACCCAGATATTTCCAACAATCAAATAGATAAGTGAATTGTGATATCTTTGCTCAAAGGAATGTGAAAGAAAGATCATTGCCACACACACCATGAATATCACAAACATAATACTGAACCACAAGAATGCACATTGTATGGTTCTATTTATGTGAAGCTCAAGAAAATATGAAATGAATCTGTGGTGTTAGAAGTCAATAATGGTTACCTTGGAGGAGGCTGCTACTAGAATAGGGGACAGAGGGTTACATTGCTGGTAACATTTTATTTCTTTATCTGGACGAATGATAACATTCATTTTGTGAAAATTCATCAAGATACATATTTTCTATTTGCACACATTTTTGTGTGATGTACTTCCATTTAAAGTTTACTTAAGTAAAGAAAATGTCAGGAATTGAAAATCTGATAAGAATTTTGGAAACTAGCAGGATGACACACAAGTATGTCATGGAGGACAGATAAGTCAGGACAAGCATTCTGAAGGACATACTATTTAGATTCACATAGAGGAATTAGCCAAGAAGTATTTGTGGTTGTAAGGGGTGGAAATTCGGAAAGCTCATCTAGGGAAAAATTATTTGAGCAAAGTCTGGGGGCATAAAAGAGTATTGTTCATTCATGATCCTAAAAAGAGATGGTGGGGAATAAAGGAATCTCGAGTTGGAAATAGCCCTAGCACTTCCCAGATGAAGATTCCACTTGTTGAGATAAGGAACCTGAATAAGGATTAGATCAAGGCATGAGAATGTGTTCCATTTTGGACATGTGGAACTCAAGATCTCCGTAGGCCCTCTATGGGAGGCAGTTAGAAGAGACAGGTCTCAAATTTAGGAAAGAAGTCAATTAGCAATTCTGTTTACTGGTAACAGATTGTGTACCAGGAAGGCAATTTCTAATATGAGCACATATTTTGTTTTTCCTCTAGTACTCTCTTTTACTACACAACCTGCCCCTGTTCAGGCAATAAGAATTTACCATAAGATAACGACTAGACCAAAAGAAAAGACAAATCTTAGACTTTAAAGTTAAGAAGAACTTGAAGAGTCAAACTTTTTATCATCAACTGTATATGCAAAAGAAGGCATATGTAGAGGTGACCCAGCCTGCAGTGCATGTGTGGAGGACGAAAGCCACCTGGCCACCTCACTTGTGGGGAGGAGGAGGAGGTGGAGCCACAGCTCAAAAGGAGGAGGACAGCAATGGGCTGCAGCCTCCCATCTACCAACACATGGCTCTCCTGGCCTGCTTCCATCTTGGGACACTGCAGCCATCTCCATAGCTCCTCGAACATGTTAGCCTCCACCTTGGGATGACAGGGTCTGGAGGCAGCAGCCCACCACAGCTCTGCACGCCACAGTGCTGCATCTCCAAACAGGCTGCTCAATGCCACCACATGGCCTGCCCTCTCAGCCCCATCTCTGAAAGCAGTCGCCTGCACCTTGGGACACCTCTGCTACCACCTTGGGTTACCTCCACTGCTGCCACCACCATCTTTAGTTGGGGCAGCTTCCATCTTAAGACACCAGCTAGGGCCTGGAAGCTAACTTCAAGGTACCTACAGGTCTGTTGCTGCCACTGCAACCAACTAGAAATGTGCCACTTCCATCTAGAGACAACATCCAGGACCTGGAAGACCTATTGAACCAAGTTCCCTGCATGCCTGGTTACACCAGAGGTATCCCTTCTCCTGATTCTTCTTTCACTATTCCTGTGATCTAATACCTCTATAGTCTCACCCCCTACCTCATAAACCCCACATCCTACATCTGACACCAGCTCCCAGTTCTGTCTTTGTCCACCATTTGAAACTGTAGGCCATTATGCAAAACTACTATTTATATTGTAGCTATTAATTGAACACATCATTTCTGTTTATTGTGACAAAACCATAATTGTCTAAATAGGAGCTATATGTTTTAAGGCTGCATATTGTTTGCAGTGGGTGCTGTAAATATTGATCTCCCCCTTAAAGGCAGGTGTTGGTAATCTGCAGGGCACTATAAGATTATTGGGTAGAAACCATAATACCTCGGATCCACACTGCTAGAGAAGAAAACACATGAATGACATGAAAAAAAAAAAAACAACAAGAGAAAAAAGTTCCCCAAACAAACCAGGATACTATAATAATAGAATCCACAGTATATGAAATATCAGAAAAGGAGTTCAGAATGTGCATAATTAAAATGACCTGAGAAGCAAAGAATGATATAAGAGAGCAAATATAGGCAACAACTGAACAGCCCAACAAAGAGATAAGAGAGCAAATACAGGTAGCAAAAGATTACTTCAAGAAAGAGAGATTCTGGGGGAAAAAACAAACAGAAATCCTCGAGATGAAGGAAACAATAAACCAAATAAAAATTCAATAGAAAGCATTACCAACAACTAGATCACATGGAAGACAGAAACTCGAGCAATGAAGACAAAATATATGATCTTGAAAATAAAGTTGACCACAGAGTGAAGATGGTAATGAACATGAATAAAGCCTCCAGGAAATATGGAATAACATGAGAAGACTGAATCTAAGAATTATTAGGATAGAAGGCACATTATAATGAAAATGCCTAGCATACAGAATAGGATAGAATTTTAAAGGCCACAATAGAAAAGTTTCAGATTACATATAGGGGGAAACCAATCCAGATCTCAGCAGATTTTTTTCAACCCAGATCCTCAAAATTATGAGATCCTGGAACAACGTATATCAAGCTCTGAAAGAAAATGGATGTCAACCAAGAATCTTATATCCAGCAAAATTAAGCTTCATATTTGATGATGAAATAAAAACCTTCCATGATAAACAAAAGTTAAAGGAATTTACAATAATAAAGAACATTCTTGGCAAAATATTCCATGAGAAGGAAATGAAAATCAGCAAAGGGAGGAACAACACTAAAGGAAAAGTCAATCAAAGGAGAAACCAACTCAAGTTAAAAACCAAAAACAAACTAAAATGACTGTGAATACAAACCATATTTCAATAATAACCCTGAGTGTGAATGGACTAAACTCATCAATTAAAAGACATAGACTGGCAGATTGGATTTTTAAAAAAGACCCAATAATATGCTGCCTTCAAGAGACTCGTCTCATAGGAAAAGACATATATAGATTGAAGATGAAAGGATCAGAAAAAACATACCACTCACATGGACCACATACCATCCTCATATCAGATAAAGTGGACTTCAAACAAAAGTTGGTCAGAAGGGATAAAGAAGGATATTTCATACCGAGTAAGAGAATCATATATCAACAAGACATAACAATCATAAACATCTATGCCCCAAACAATGGAGCATCTACGTATATCAAACAAACCCTTCTCAATTTCAAGAATCAGATAGACCACAATACAATAATACTGGGTGACTTTAACACACCTCTGTCACCACTCGGCAGATGTTTCAAATGAAAACTAAACAAAAAAACTATAGAATTCAATAATATAATCAATAATTTAGACTTAACAGAATATATATAGAATATTCCATCCATCAATAAGCAAAATACAATTTTTCTCAGCATCACATGGATCCTTCTCAAAAATAGACCATATTTTATGCCACAAAGCAAGTCTTACCAAACACAAAAAAGTACAGATACTACCCTGCATTCTATCAGATCATAATGGAATGAAATTAGAAATCAATGATAAAATAAAAAATAGAAGCTACTCCAACACCTGAAGACTAAACAATACTCTACCAAATGATGTATGGATAACAGAAGACATCAGGGAGGAGATTCTAAAAAATTCTTAGAGGTAAACGAGAACTCTGATATAACATCTCAAAATTTCTGGGACACTATGAATTCAGTGGTAAAAGGAAAGTTTGTTGTATTGAGTTCATTCATTAAAAGAATAAAAAGTCAAAAAAGAAAAAAATTTTAAAAAGAATAAAAAGTCAACAAATAAACGAGTGTCATTACATCACAAAGCCCTAGAAAAGGAAGAACAAATAAACACCAAAAGTATCAGAAAATAGGAAATAATTAAAATTAGGGCTGAAATCGTGAAACTTAAACAAAAGGAACAATTTAAAAAATTGACAAAACAAAAAGCTGGTTCTTCGAAAAAATAAATAAAATTGATAAACCCTTAGCCACCCTAATGAAAAGAAGGAGAGTGAAAACTCAAATTACTAAAATCCATGATGAAAAAGGAAATATCATAATAAATGCTACTGAAATACAGAATATAATTAGAAACTATTTTGAAAATTTATTCTCTGATAAAATACAAAGTCTCAAAGACACCAAGACATTTTTAGAGGCATATGATCTGCCCAAATTGAATCAGGAGGACAAGCCCCAAGCCCACATCATTCTAAATGGAGAAAAATTGAAAACACTCTCTCTAAAAACTGGAACAAGACAAGGATGCCCTCTTTCGCCACTTCTATTCAACATAGTCCTTGAAACTCTAGCCAGAGTAATCAGATAGTCCAAAGAAATTAAAGGGATACACATAGGAAAAGAACTCAAACAATCACTGTTTGCTGGTGACATGATTCTATATTTAGAAGATACAAAAAATTCTACCAGAAAACTTCTAGAACTAATAAATGAATTCAGCAAAGCAGCAGGATATAAAATCAACACCCATAAATCAAATGCATTTCTATACATAAGCCATGAATCCACTTCAAGAGAAATTAGGAAAAAACTATCCATTCATAACAGCCTCAAAAAAATAAAATAAAATACTTGGTAACTGATCTAATAAAAGAGGTGAAAGACCTCTACAATGAAAATATTAGAATATTAAAGAAAGAAATTGAAGACCTTAGAAGATAGAAAGATCTCCCATATTCTTAGATAGGCAGAACTAACATTGTCAAAATGGCCACGCTGCCAAAAGTATTATACAGATTTAATGCAATTCCTATTAAAATCCCAATGACATTCTTCATAGAAAAAGAAAAAGCAATCATGAAATTCATTTGGAAAAATAAGAGACCCAGAATGGTCAAAGAAATCCTTAACAAGAAAAATGAAGCAGGTGGCATCACAATACCAGACCTTAAACTAAACTACAGAGCCATAGTAACAAAAACATCTGGTATTGGTACCAAAAGAGACACGTGGACCAATGGTACAGAATGGAGGGCACATAAATATACTAGAAAAAGGCACCAAAAACATAGATGGGAGAAATGATAGCCTATTAAACAAATGGCACTAGAAAAACTGTAAATCCATATGTAGCAAAATGAAATTAAACCCCTGTCTCGACCCTGCACAAAATCAACTCAACGTGGATCAAAGACTTAAACACTAGAACAGAGACCCTGAACCTAATAGAACAAAAAGTAGTCCCAAATCTTCATCCCGTCAGATTAGGCCCTGATTTCCTTAACAAGACTCCTATAGTGCAAGAAATAAAATCAAGAATCAATAAATGGGATGGAATCAAACTAAAAAGCTTCGTCACAGCAAAGGAAATATCAATAATGTGAAGAGAGAGCCTACAGAATGGGAGAAAAGTTTCTACCACACACACCTCAGATAGAGCACTAATCTCCAGGATACATAAAGAGCTCAAAAAACTTAACACCAAAAATCCCAATAACCCGATCAATTAATGGGCTATGGAACTGGACAGACATTTCACAGAAGAAGAAATATAATTGGTCAACAAGTATATGAAAAAAATGTTCATCATCTCTAGCAATTAGAGAAATGAAATCAAAACTACTCTAAGATTACATCTCACAGCAGTCAGAATGGCAATTATCAAGAATACAAGCAATAATAAATGTCGGTGAGGATGTGGGGAAAAAAATATATATTGCTGGTGAGACTGAAAATTGGTGCAACCACTCTGGAAAGCAGTCTGAAGATTCCTCAGAAAACTTGGAATGGAACCACCATTTCACCCAGCTATCGCACTCCTCGGTTCATACCCAAAGGACTTAAAATCGGTATACCACAGTGATACAGCCACATCAACATTTATAGCAGCTTAATTCACAATAGCTAAACTATGAAACCAATCTAGATGCCCTTTAACAGATGAATGGATAAAGAAAATGTGGTATATACACACAATAGAATATTACCCAGCCTTTAAAAAGAATGAAATTATAGCATTTGCAGGTAAATGGATGGAACCAGAGAATATCATGCTAAGTGAAATAAGCCAACCCCAAAAAAACAAAAGCCAAAATTTTTCTCTGATAAGCACATGCTGATCCATAGTGGAGTGGGGTGGTGGGGAAGAATAAAGGAAGTTTGGTTTGTATAAAGGAGAGTGAGGGCAAGAGGGGTGCAGTGGGTATTGGAAGGATGGTAAAATGAGACAGATATTGTTACCCTATATACATGTATGATTCCACTACTGGAGTGACTCGCACTATGTACAGCAAGAGGAATTAGAATTTGTGGACCATTTGTGTACAATATGTCAAGATGCATTCTACTGTCATATACAACTAATTTGAACAAATTATTAAAAATCCATACTTAGAATTCATTGTCCTATCCTAGGAAAGATAAAGATTTGGGAAATGGAACAGAAAAGAGATGGAAACGTGATAAGCTAGGCTTAGGTTATATTCCTCACCATGAGCCCCTATCTAACCTGGGCTGAGTCTTGGGAGTGAGAGAGAGGAAGTTACAGAAACCTCAAATATGTTAGGGGATTCAATATCAGAGGAAACTATACCTTAATTCTTGTGTAGAAACTCATGTGTGTTAAATCCCAGAGTTGCCTAAACCACACACGGTAACTAAGCAGACCTGCCCTAGACAGCCTGGGTTTTCCATGCCCCAGTGAGACATGAGAAAAATCATTAAAATTGCTGAGAGAAAGGAACACTGTGTTCTAGAGAACTGTTCATCAATATGAGAAATAATACATCAGTAACTTCTTGCTAGAAAAATACTGCAAAAAATAAACTATCCAGAAATTCCAATAATATGCATTTATTTAGCTTATGTATCTGTAGGTCAGGTGGAAGTTAGCTGACCTGGACTGGGGAAATTGGGGGTGAATGCTGCAGTACCTATCTCTTACCCTTTTTCTGAAACTAGTGGGCTGAGATTCCTCTTCTCGTAACATGAGGAAAGCCCCAGGAGTGAGCAAATCCAGCTCCATATTTATGCCTCAAACCTCTGATCACATCAGGCCTGCTAATATCCTACAGACCAAAGCAAGGTAAGCCCAGAATGAAGGGCATGATTGTGTTGTTAAACTTATACAGCAAAGAAAAAGGTCGAGTTGGGATCATTAATTCCATCTCTAGCAGCCTAAGCTTGGAAGAAACCCCTGGAAGAGAAAGAAGAATGTCTGGTTTGACAAAAGCTAAAAATGAGTGACTGAAAAAATAAAATTGCATTGCCTGCACACCTGGAGTTTTGAATTGTGATCTCTATCTCTGACTGTTGGGACTATTACAGTGGAGCAAAGGGATCAGAAAGAATGATCTCATTCTGACATCAGAATGACAACACAAAGAAGGTGACATTGATCTCTGCTGCAAAAGACAAGCAGAATTTCAAACAACAACAAAAAAAAGGTTAAGTAAAAGCACAGATGCATGGAAGTTATTTTTTGAAATGCAAAAAATGTTGTGGCTGGAACCTAGGGGGCACTGAGCAGAGCAATTCTCCTTAGGAGACCAGACAAGTGTGAACAGTGGCAACCCCCAGCAGTTTGTGTGGTCAATTATTTTTTCTTTGCTCAGAAAGAAGGTCGAGAGGAGCCTAGAGTCATCAAGTACTGTAGGTCAGGAACCACGAGACAAGGAGATGTGAGTAGGGACAGCTGGCAGGCATGATTCTTCCCCAAGCAAAAGGCAAGCCCCAGTAGGGAAGGGGCGGAGCTCAGGGATGGGTTCTTCCAACTTTCATGGTGGGTTCGAGCCTCAGCACCCCGGAAAGGCAACCTGGACCCTCCCTGACACACACACACCCAAGAGAAGGTTTGTGTTTTTCCCCCCTGGGGAAGATAGGGTGTTAATGGTTTCAGAGTTAACAAGACATCCATGTGTGTTAAATCCCAGATAAAAGCCAGATGAAAACAGACATCCCACTGGCGTGGTATTTTAGTGACATAAAGACTCAAAGGAAAAATTTGCATAGTAACGATCCTATCATGGCTTTAAAGATGCAACAGAATTTTCAGAGCCCAAACAACCACTAAATCAGGAATCTAAATCGCACCCTAGGAAGGCTGGGCTTCCTTTGTTAAGAATCACAGATCTTGGAGGTCGGTTAGCCAGTCCGTAAAAACCCAAAGTCCTGACTGAGTCCCCTCTAACCGCCGGAATATTTGCCATGTGGACCCACACCCACTTAGGACATTGCCAAAACCCCAAGAAAGCACCATGACTAAGTGCTGTGTCTTTCTCCGGGTATTATTTCCATGGAAAGCTTCTTATGTCTCTTCCCTGACATTTTAAAAAATAGAGAAAAAAGAGAGAGAACTACCCTTGAGAAGAGGCCAAGTATAAAGAAGAATTTGATTCTGGCATTGCTTCTTGGCCCATGTCAGGTTCACTGTTCAGGAGACAGCTTCAGCTTCTGTAAGAGACTGCACCATGAGCAAAATCACTCATCAGATAAGTAAATAACAATAACGGCGAGTAAGTACCAAGCTCCTTCTATGTTCCAGAAATGATCCTGGGAATTCTGTGTGTAACACCTAACACACTGATAGTGACTTTAAAAATTACAAGTACTTTGCTCAACCCCATTTTACAGATGAGAAAACGGAGGCACAAAGAGGCTGCCTAACATCCCCTAGGTCAACACAATTAAGAAACTGGTAAAGGCAAGGTTAGATCCCAAAGCCCACACCACCCATAAGAAACTGGGTGGATGCTGATATCCTGCTGAATTCTAGTGTCCTCTCTGAAACTCTCTTTCTCTGGGTTCCATAATTCCGTAGCATTCTGGTGTCCTACTGAATTATGGAACCCAGACAAAAAGAGAGAGGATGGTAAACTCAGGCAGATTTTGAGATTTGAGCCATCTAAGTGGACATGCCCATAAGGCGCTGGACATCAGGCTGTGGAGGGTCCTCCCTTTGTCTTCCATGATGATTTCACATCTAAGAATGCTCCCGCCTCTCTCGCCTATCCAAATTCTTACATTTTCTAGAGTGTGCACACTTCTGGTGTTGACGTCTACGAAGGAATCAGCATGTCTCATTTAACACAGATGGTTTGTCATACATACATACACATGGACACACATATAAATCTTCTGCCCTAAAGTAAACTGTAAAATTCCATGACAACAAGACCTTTCGGGTCTTTAGTATTTCCCCTGGAAGTTAACACAGTGCCTGGCAAATTGAAGAACTTAAGATTTTAAAACTTATACTCTAGTCAAGAACAATCGCTGTCTTCCTAAGCAATGCTGCAATAACACTGGAAAGGTGATCTTAGAGGGTATTTCTACTTATTGGGAGAATGCATCCTGCACATTTTCTTTCAAAGAGCACATTTGTGACCTAGTTTTAATATGTAAGATTCTCATCCACCTGGTGTGAATCTCCACGGCTTTATCTCTGTTCGACACACAATTGCTGAAATTTTAACCTAGATGCATATCAAGTGGCAGACAAAAGTTAACCTGGTTTAAAAATTAGGGCATAATAATCAAGACTTTTGAGAGTTCACAATTATTCTGTGGTTTCCTTTCAGGGCAGATACGAATCAAAAGAAATAATTCATGTTACAAATGTAGAAATCCCCAGAAATGCTAAGAATCTTCTTTAATAAGTGATCACGATGCTTCACATAGTTTACATCCCACTCACTGTCCATTTTTATAAAAAGAGAAATGGGGGTGTCCAGAGTGAATAATAAGCTCAATGTTACACCACCTTCGTTCTGGAGGCAGGAAAAGAAGACAGGTCTCTGACTTTCAGTCGGGAGTCCTAAGACCAACCGCATATACACTCCCAAGCCGCTGCTTGATCCCAGTAGGGCAGGAATAAAAGATACAGTTGGGGTAGTTGAAATTAAAGGGAATGTTTTTAAATCTTTTAGTTCCTTTTATAAACGCAGGCTTTGAAAAACTTCATTTTGTGAGGTATTCAATGGGGACCTGGAAAACCGCTCTTAGCATTTTAACATAAATTAAAAATCATTTAAGCAGACCTCTGTTCAGCTCTTGCCAACTGCACATTTATTTTTCTGGTCAAGGAGGCTTTGCTGTTGCAAATGAAGGGGAAATGAAGGCATTAGAGCTTGGGCATATCAGTGAAAAAAAAGAGAGAAGAAGTGAATGTGGATGTTGGATTAAGTTGGTCTCATGGCCACAGTTTCATTTATCTGGGCAAGGAATTGGCCCCCCAACAAGGTCCTCTTTAAAACCTTTGCTAAAAACGTTGGTTGCTGTGCAGAATCAGGAGTTGCTGCAGGTGTTTCTTAAAAGCTCGTTAACCCTCCAGAGAACTAGGAAAAGAAATCAGCCCCAGACCTAATGAGCAAGGTGGTCAGTTGGAAGAGCTAAGCCGGGAGGAAGCTGCTTGCACCGCACCTGTATTGAGAGACGGGTGACCTCCAAGAAGCCTGGGCGCTTAGTCCCGTTCTGAATAAGCAGTGGAGAGAGTGGAGGATGGGATCCTGAGAAATGGAGGAGAAAACATCCCTTGCTAATTCTAAACACATGTAGCCTGCACATTGGTGAGTTGAGGTTGGCAAGGGGTAAAACGAAGCCTTGCTGTACTCCTTTCCTCAGTGACAGCTATATTGGTTGGTTTTTCCACTGGTAACCAGCTTTTGGAGAGTCCCATTTTCCTAATTTTGAAACAACAGAGGGCAGTCATCTCTCACATCTGAATACAACACTTGATATCCATGTTTTTGTAGCGAGAAGCTCATCCTCTCTGGGCCTGCAAAACATCAGTCTCGCTTGGGCCCACAGAGCAGAGAAATTTATATGCCCACAGTCTGGTGGATTCAAAGACCACAGACTACACCTCTTCCTCTCCTTCTTGGCTTCCTTCTTTTCCCAGAGCACAACCAGCATCTGAATAGAATATGGCACAAGTGACTCTCCTCCACCCATTTTCTCCTATTAATAGAACATGGTAGAGGAAAAACCCTATGAATGTCAAGTCAACAGAATCTCCATGAAAGATGGCCCCACTGGGGTCAAAGTCAGCCAGGAGCCTCTTCTATCAGAAGGAGGAAGGGAAGCTGGGGAGGGATGAGCGGTCACCATGTCAGGGAATAAAGTGTCTGGAAGATGAAGGCACTGCAGAAACTGAGAAGAAAGAATACATGCTGTGATAACTAACAGCCAAAAAGCTTCTTTTCTGCTGTGCATAAGCTAGAACCGACCAGGATATAAAGCAAGCTTGTGAATATTTTATTAGTTCTACCTTCTAGTTCAAGTACTTTCTCAAGCAAAATCTTAATTAAACGTGAGCTTCAAGGGAATACATTTCCTTACTTCTCCCCACACTCCCCCTGTGGAATCTTGTGCAAGTCGATTGGGACATGACCCAACTCACTAACTGTTGCCCTATTTAAAGTATCATAGACTTTTTCCTCTTTTGAAAGTACAGGACTGAGAGAAAAAGCCCCCTCTGGAGGTATCTCTAACTGGAGGAAAGAGTGAGTTAACCCTGACAAATCAACAGGATTTCTAGAAGATTCAACAGGATTTCTAGAAGACAGAAGGAATGGCCAGAGACTCACCAGTCATCCTGTTCGACTGGGGAAGAGGATATTTAAAGAGAAATGAGGACTAAGGCTGGAAAGATAGATTTAGTCTAGCAGTGCTTTCTTGAGCTGCAGGTTATGAATAGATTAACCATTATTTACTGGTATTTGATGTCTATTCACAGCCCTTTCTATTCTGTATCTGGCCCCCATATGTCAACATATGAAAAGCTAAATATGACATGTGCCAGACTCTTTTGAAGTTAAGATTTTAATTGGATTTAGATTCTGTCAGTAATATGTACTCTCACTGAGTTTGCAAGGAAGAAGGGTGAGACTGAAAATATGGAGGAGGTTTCAAGGAAACTTTCAGGAGTCCAGATTTATGAGTTGAGGTCACATAGGAATATCACCTCCAAAGTACATGATCAGAGAGGCTACCTTGGACACTCTTCAGCCATGGAAATGCCACATGTATAGTGCCACTTACCAAGAGTACCAGTTATCTGTCAACTCAATAATGCTGCCAAACAAACTGACCCCCAAATTTAGTGGCTTAAAATGAAAATCAATTATTATCTCTCATTAATCAACTAGGTCTTGCTGTTCTGGGATAACATATAGGAAAACATCTCTCTTCCCCAGGGTTTCACTTTCCCCAGCAGCCTCATGTAGGATTCAGGAAAGGAAACAGAAATACACAAGCACCTGTCTCTTCTGGAGTCATATATTATCCAGTGGACCCCAGCAAGTCTCATGGTCAAGGCCAAAGTCAGGAAGTTAGAAGTCAAAGTGATGGATAAATAGAGCCCATTAATTGGGGCTATTAATGCAAGCATCTACCAAACTGAGTGAATTTTAGAGCTGCCAGTTTTGAGTAGAGCCCAGAGTAAGAGAAGGTTCTTCATCTAGTCCAAGCTGCAGGTCAAGCTGCCCTGGACTTATGATTCAGTGTATATCAATGACTTTTAAAGAGTCTGTTGAAAATACAGATGCCATATGGGCCATCCAGCAAACCTAGATAGAAAATCCCAGACATTTCCGAGCAAGCTACACCTTCTTTTTGGTAAATAAGTATTATACGTATTTATCAAATACTTCTGTTCCACAGCAGCCCCAAATTAATACACATGACCTCATGAGGAACTCCTATAACCACTTGACTGAAAAACCCCAAATGAAATAAAATAAAAGGTCAACCTGGCTTAGAGATATGCTGGAACCAACAAAAATTGAACTGCTGCATATGAAAGAAGACCAAGTTAAAAGTAGACCAGTAGAAAGACAATATATGAATATCAAGTAATTTAGCTATAAGATTGATTGAGAAACACGGTATGCTAGTACAAAGAGATGTCAGTAGATAAATAAACAGAATTAAATAAACAGACTTCATCAAATGTGATTGAGGGAAAAACTTAACCAACATTAGAATCAAGGGAAAAAAGGGTAAAAAAAAAACTTAAATTACAGTTATTGCATCCATAAAATAGAACAGGTATAGCATGAAAAATAGTATGAAATCATGGAACAAATAATTAGAAATATAAGATGTAACAATTGACTTAAATAATTCGACATATAGACTGAGTAGGAGAATATATACTTGATATATGAATATCAAGTAATTTAGCTATAAGATTGATTGAGAAACACGGTACGCTAGTACAAAGAGATGTCAGTAGATAAACAGAGATGTGAAGGGTAGATGAAGGAGTTCTAACATACGTTCAGAAGCAGCAGAATGGAGGTGATTACACTGTTTAAAAATTAAAAGAAGAAAATTACCCAAAGAAATTAATCCATAGGTTTAAAAGTTTCAGAATTAATGAAAAAAAACTATCTAAACATATCCTGATGAAATTTCAGGATATCAAGCATAAAGAACAAATCCTAAAAGTGTCCAGTATAAAGAATTGTTCAAAAGGAAATCAGAAACAGATTGGTACCCACTTTCATATTTAATGCTGGATGCTGGAAAGTGAGGGCAAGAAATCAGGAAGAAAAAGAAAAGTGCAGAGTAAATATAATTGAAATAATAAATCCAAGCATATCATTAGTCATATTAAGAGATAGTGGTGCTCAGATGGCAGAAATAGTCATCATGTACCAGCTAGATGATAAATATAAGAAGCATTTGTGTAAAAAAAAAATGGCACAGAAAATTTGCCAAAAAGAACTAGAAAGATCTATTAGAAAAATAATATGAAAAGAGTGTTAATATCAGAAAAAAATTTAAAAGATGAGTAGAAATAAGAGGAATATTTTTATTAATATTGCCAGAAACTATGTCACCTACTAGAAGAATCTACCAATGATGCAAATTACAGAGCAAAACCTGCATTTATGAGAGAGAAGGTAAAATAAGATCCTGAAAATAAATAAAGTATCAACTCTCTTTTTTGAGAAAAAGAGAGAAAAAGAATAATTAAATAAGCCTAAATAAAATAAATTAATAAAGATGAAAGTAGAAAATGAAAATGAGTAGATAATTAATAAAACAAGCTAGTCCTTTGTTAAAAATTCTTTTTAAAAGAGCAATTAAATAAACAGACTTCATCAAATGTGATTGAGGGAAAAACTTAACCAACATTAGATTCAAGGGAAAAAAGGGTAAAAAAAAAAAAAAACTTAAATTACAAGCAGATCAAATACAAGTTTATACCAAAAAAATTTGAAAAGTAGTTGAAATAGATGATTTAGTAGGAAAAAACAGAGTAACCCAAATTGACTAAAAAAGGAACTGAAACTCTGAAAAGATGAATAACCATAAAAGAAATTAAGAGGAAATCAAAATCCCCCAAAGAACATAACTCCCAGACAATCTTATGGCACACTGTATTAAACATACAAAGAACAGATAATTTCTGTATTATTTATTCTGCTGCAGAGCATAGAAAAAGATGGAAGGCTTTTGGTTCATTCTACAAACAGTGAATCATAACCTGATAAAAATAGAAAGGAAAAAAAAAACACAACCTCCCACAAACAAAACCCCAAAGACAATTAGGGGCAAAAACCCCTCCAAGAAATATTGGGAAATTTAATCCAGTAGTGAATTAAGAGAATTACATCATGAACTACTATCCTTTGCACAGAAAAGCTAGGGTGGTTAGTATCAGTCTGTCCTTTAGAGCAATT
The DNA here is from genome assembly GCF_045843805.1 of Urocitellus parryii. NCBI lineage: Eukaryota > Metazoa > Chordata > Mammalia > Rodentia > Sciuridae > Urocitellus > Urocitellus parryii. The sequence continues at coordinate 19,821,693 of NC_135540.1, forward strand.
CACTACAACAAGAGCTTAATTGAGAAAAAAAAATCCATGTATGTGAAAAGGAATAATTCAATGAATATTTCAGTGCATAGAAAAGTCACTTGTTAAAATTCAACAAATATTCTTTTTTTCCCAGTAATTGAATTATAGCATACAACATGACTTGGCTGCAAATAGTATTTATACACATAAAAATGCAAAAAGTAAACTCTGAATATTGATTTAACCAGAATTTTGATGTAACCTGTTTGAGAGAATGGGATGAAAGGGTATACAAGAGTGCTAGTTCTCTTTTCTGCATGATAGAAATTAAAAAGTAATAGATAAAATTTAAAAATAAAAAATAATAGGATAAGCATGTTATTTAAAAATTGTAAATGTGAACACAAAGAGAAACAGCCTAGGAATTAAAAGTGGTTGTCACTGGGGAGTGGAAGAGGTAAAGGATACAGGTTTAACTACTTGTTTGCTCATTATTCCTTCAGACCTACTTCACTTACTTATTGATTTGATACAAATTAACTCATATTTTAAAAGACAGAATGGCAATATCCAGTAAGGATGTGGAGAAATGTACAGACCCTTAGACGAGACACTTGGGTGCAAGAATGAGCTTTTGAAAGGGCACATTGGCAATAAATACCCAAATTTCAAATGTTCCTACCAGTTAGTATAACAATTCCTCTTTGGCAAATTGTTTTAATTTGGCAAATTGTTTTAATGAAACAACCTGCAAGGAATTACCTAAAAGCATGTTCATGGTATCATTCTTTAAAATTTTAAAACACTATTTTTGTACATTAACAAAGGAATAAATAAGTACCTTATATACTTCCACATAGCAGAATACTTGCAGGTATTTAAATATGATATAGAGTATTTATTTTCACATATTAAAAAGATAGTGCACCACAATCAAATGGGGTTGATCCCAGGGATGCAAAGTTGGTTCAACATATGGATATCAATAAATGTAATTCATTGCATCAATAGATTTAAAGACAAGAATCATGATCATCTCAACAGATGCCAAAAAAGTATTTGACAAAATATAGACCTCTTCATATTCAAAACACTAGAAACTAGGGCTAGTTATAACATACATCAACACTGTAAAAGCTTTATATGCTAGACTCAAGGCCAACATCATATAAATGGAGAAAAATTGAAAACATTCCCTCTAAAAACTGGAACAGGATAAGGATGCTCTCTTTCACCACTTTTATTCAACATTGTTCTTGAAACTCTACCTAGAGCAATTAGGAGAAAGAGATTAAAAGGATACGCAAAGGAAAAGAACTCAAACTATCACTCTTTGATTGATGATTCTATATTTAGAAGATCTAAAAAATTCTACCAGAAAATTTCTAGAACTAATAAATAAATTCAGCAAAGTAGCAGGACATAAAATTAACACCCATAAATCAAATGCATTCCTGCACAGCAGTGATGAATCCACTGAAAGAGAAATTAGAAAAACTACCCCATTCACAATAAACTCAAAAAAAAAAATAAAATATTTAGGAATCAGTCTAACCAAAAAGGTGAAAGACCTCTACAATGAAAACTACAGAACACTAAAGAAAGAATTGAAGAACTTAGAAGATAGAAAGATCTCCCATGTTCTTGGATAGGCAGAATTAACATCGTCAAATTTGCCACATTACCAAAAGCATTATCCAGATTTAATGTGATTTTGCAGATTTTAAGCAGTATACAGATTTTAATTTATAATCCTATTAAAATCCCAATGACATTCTTCATAGAATTAGAAAAAGCAATCATGAGATTTATTTGGAAAAATAAGAGACCAAGAACAGTCAAAGCAATCCTTATCAAGAAAAGTAAAGCAGAAGAAGACATCAGAATACCAGAACTTAAATTATACTACAGAGCCTTAGTAACAAAAAATGCATGGTATTGGCACCAAAACAGACTCACAGACCAGTGGTACAAAATAGAAGACACTGAGACAAACCCACATAAATATGGTACCACATTGGAGAAAAGACAGCCTCTTCAACAAACAGTGCTGGGAAAACTGGAAATCTGTATGCAGCAAAATGAAATTAAACCCCTATCTCTCACCCTGCCCCAAAATCAACTCAAAGTGGATCAAGGACTTAGGCATTAGAACGGAGACCCTGTGCCTAATAGAAGAAAAAGTAGGCACAAATCTTCACCATGTCAACTTAGGACCTGACTTCCTAACAAGACTCCTAAAGCAAAAGAAGTAAAATCAAGAATCAATAAATGGGATAGAATCAAACAAAAAAGCTTCTTCTCAGCAAAAAAAAAAAAAAAAAAAAAAAAAAAATCAAGAATGTGATCAGAAAGCCTATAGAATTGGCAAAAATCTTTACCCCACGCACATCAGATGGAACATTAATCTCCAGGATATATAAAGAACTCAAAAAAACACCAAAAAAAAACCCCACAAATATCCCAATCAATAAATGGATAAAGGAACTGAACAGATACTTTACTGAAGAAAAAATAGGATCAATCAACAAATATATGAAAAATGTTAAATATCTCTAGCAATTAGAGAAATGCAAATCAAAACTATACTGAGATTTTATCTCACTCCAGTCAGAATGGCAATTATTAAGAATACAAGCAACAATAAATGTTGGTGAGAATGTCTCTTGATAATGGTGCAAAATGATGCAAGCAATATGGAAAGCAGTATGGAGATTCCTCAGAAAACTTGGAATGGAACCACCATTTGACCCAGCTATCCCACTCCTGGATTTATACCCAAAGGACTTAAAATTAGCATACTATAGTGATGCAGCTACATCAGTGTTTATAGCAGCTCAATTCACAATAGCTAAACTATGGAACCAACCTAGATATTCAACAGATGAATGGATAAAGAAAATGTGGTCCATATACACTATAGAATATTACTCAGCCATAAAGAAGAATGGAATTATGGCATTTTCTGGTAAATGGATGAATCTGGAGAATATCACGCAAAGTGAAATAAGCCAATCCTACAAAAACAAAGGCTGAATGTTTTCTCTGACATGTAGATGTTAATTCACAATAAAGGGGATATGCTAGGGAAGAATAGCCTATTTGATATGGATTTGATAGAGGAGAGTAAAGGGAGAGGAGGGAGTTTGAGGGTAGGAAGGAGAGTAGAATGAAACAGACATTATGACCTTTGTACAAATATGATTACATGAGTAGTGTAATTCTACATTATGTATAATCCAAAGAATGAGAAGTTACACTCCATTTATGTATGATCTGTCAAAATACATTCTACTGTTGTGTATAATTAATTAGAACAGATTTTAAAAGTAATGGTTTTCAAACTAAGTTTTTGGAAGTCTATATTAGTTGCTTATGACTGCCATAACAAAGCACACAAAAAAACAGGTATTTCTTAGAACAACAGAAATGTATTGTCTAGCAGTTCTGTAGCCTCCAAATCTTGGTACAAGGTGTCAGCCGAGTTGGTTCCCCTTGAGGGCTATGAGGGAGACTCCTCCTGGCTTCTGGTTTCTGCTGGCAATCTTTGGACTTGCTTGGCTTTTAGATGTACCCCCTATCTCTGTCTCCATCTTTACTTGGTGTCCCTCCTATTTGTGTGTCTGTGCCCATGTGCAAATGTCCCCTTTCTGTAAGGACACCAGTTACGTTGGATTAGAGTCCATCCAAATGGCCTCATTTTAACTTGATCATCTGCAAGATCCTATTTACAAATAAAACCACATTCACAGATGCTGGGGGTCAGGGCTTCCGTATCTTTTTCAAGGACACAATTCAACCCATAACAGAGTGATAAGAGTTTTTGAGGAGTGTCTCAAAAATTACTGCAACTAACTTTTGGTCCTGAGCTGGTCAGTTCTGGACTTCCCCTGTCTATGTTAACTAGAAAATTTCATTTTTATCAATTACTATTCTGAGAGTTCATATGAAAGAAGGACTCTACTATATAAAATGCTTAAAAGCTACCAAAGTAGTCAGGTGCAGTGGCGCACACCTGTAATCCCAGCAGCTCAGGAGGCTGAGGCAGGAGGATCATGAGTTCAAAGCCAGCCTCAGCAAAAGAGAGGCACTAAGCAACTCAGTGAGATCCTGTCTCTAAATAAAGTCTTCAAAACAGGGCTGGGGATGTGGCTCAGTAGTTGAGTGCCCCTGAGTTCAACTGAAGGAAGGAAGGAAGGAAGGAAGGAAGGAAGGAAGGAAGGAAGGAAGGAAGGAAGGAAGGAAAGCAAGTGTGTGAATGTACCCAGTTCCATAAAATTCTTTAAACCCCTATCTATATCAATATGTGCCACATGACATTTCTATCAATAACAGATCAATACAACAAAAGTCCCATAAGATTATAATGGAGCTGAACAATTTCTGTGCCCTAGTTATGTAGGAACACAGGTGTGACTCACATGTTTGTGACAATGCTGGTGTAAACTTATGTACTTCATTGCTGGTCCCACAAAAGTATAGCACATATAATTATGTACAATATATAGTACTTGATAATGACAATAAATGACTGCTACAGGTCTATATATTTACCATACTGTGATTATTGAAGTATATTCCTTCTACTGAGACACTTTTTAATATTTACTGTATGCTGGTTACACAGGCAGCAGCCTCATGCATCTCATGTTTACCATGCCTTTTGATGGCATCAGAAGGCCACATCCAGTGGTTTCTCTAGATCACCCAGGTCTAAGTGTGCTCCGTAATGTTCATGCGACAACAAACGCCACTAAAGACACTTTTCTTAAAATATATCCTTGTTGTCAAGTGACACTCACCTGCATTGATTGCACTGATGTGTACAGTATTTTCATTTAGATTGATACCATTTGTTGGTAAAATGCACCCCAAATTGTCAGGGTTGACAGGACTGTGGTCTTACAAGTGCCCTTAGTATTCTCCTTCATACATTTCCATATTGCTTAATGCTGTTTTGCAATGCTATGTCTTTGTGATCATGAAACCCTATCACTATTTTTTTAGGGAGAAAAGGAGGGCACGTAACATTCAGTGAATCTTTGTTGATGAATTGATTAATACAGTTTTATCAGCCTGACAGCATGTAGAACTTTCAACCTGGAGAATTTGTCTCATTATTCAAGATCTTCAATCCCAAACATCAATTCTTGCCATTCAACCTCTGTTGATGCCCTTGATAAATTGAATCGGCAAACCTAAGTGTCCATTCACAGATGAGCAAATAAACAAAATGTGGTGTGTGTGTGTGTGTGTGTGTGTGTTCAGACACAGAACAAAAAAGTTGAACCTTGAAGACGTTATGTTAAATGAAATAAGCTCGTCACAAAAGGACCATACTTTATGGTTCCATTCTTGTGAGGTATTTTGAGTGGGAAAATCAATAAACACAGGAAGTAGAACAGTAATCGACAAGAGCTGGTGTGGGGGAGGAATGAGGACTTATTGAATAGGGACTGAGTTTGCAAAATTAAAAATTTCTGAAGATGGATGGTAGTGATGGTTGAAACACAGCAAATATGCTTCATACCACTGGAGTGTATAGTCAAGAATGGTTAAAATAGCAAATGTTATGTTATTGTACCACAGTTAAAAATAAACAAAAAAAACAACATAAAAATTGTATCTGCAAGCCCTTCAAGGTGATAATGTACTTCTCTGACATTGATTTTCAGTTTCATAAGCTCATTTGTATTTTTTAGTAATAAATCAGAATCATAACCACCATTTTTACCATCCCTATCATTATCCAACTATCTAGAAGAGCAGTCGTTGGTGGTGTTCTAGATTATTATTTTTTTTTTTTCATTTTCTTTTACACACAACCAAGAAATATTTTGGGGTGAAAACACTCCCAAAGAGCCTTGAGAAAGTTCTCCTTGGGAAAATGTAGCCAGACCTACCTAAACTCCACTTTCCCTTCCTTGACCCCACACAACCTCTCTCCAGCCCCACACCCGCAAAGATGGAAGGAGATAATGAGAAAAACCACCCAGGACAAGAAGAAAAGGGAGAGTCGGTTCCATGTTCAACAAGCCAGGGAAGGAGGAAACCCAAGTTGGTTCCAGTTCTCCAGTTTCACCTTAAAGAACTGTGGATGCCTGTGAGCAGCTCTTCCAAAGTGAAATTCTCGGCCCCCTGCCCCTGCCCCACGCGGGAGGGTACCAGCATCTGAAGAAAACAGCCACTTCTAGAAAAGCTCTTCTTTGTTCTCCTTCTCTGCGGTCCTTCAGGAAACGCTTGATAATGGGAAATGTTATTACTGCCAATGTTGGCCCTGGCAAGTGTCCTCCCGAGGCTGACGATCACTGACTGTTCACAGAATAAAATCATTTTTAAAGCCTTCGGGGAGAGCCAAGTGCAAACCACAAATCAGAAAACCACCAAGGCGGCCTGGCCAGGCTGCCAGAGTTTAATGGGATCTAATGGGAGGACAACAAGATGTGAGAATTTGATTTTACGATGCTCCATGTAACATTTGGCAGCACCGAGGGGCTGGGCCCAACTTCCCCATCCTTAAGCAAACACTTGAAGTCATGTTTCACCCTGTCATCAGTTTCTGTCCTGTCAACCAGTGGGGAGAGATCCAGCCTGTCCAACGGCATTGAAACGTGTCGTCTGCTTCGCCTGGTGAGAGATTTGCTTACTATCAATTCGGAGAGGATGAAGGTGGGCCCGGGGAGAAGGGGCCAGGAAAATGGAACGAAGCTGTTGAGTGGCAGCGAATCAGCTAGGTTGTGGCTCTCTTTGCGTTGGGGATTTATTCTTATGGGTGGGAGGGCAGTGGGTAGGGCTAACTGAAGAGACACTCTTCCACTAGCAAAACCAAAGCCCAGTGATTGGAAGAGAGTCAGATCTGAGCTGGATCAGGGTGCCCAGTCTCATGCCATGTGGGACTGGAACCCAGGTAAAACTCTTTGCCATCACTGAATTGTCAAAATAGAAAAAAATTGGCAGCAACCTAAAAACCCTTTGTGGCAAATTAACAACTGAGGGCCCTACAGGGTCACTAAAGGCCCATGAACAATGGAAAATAGAAGTTACATTGCATGGCACTTTTACTTCTGTTGCCAAGACAATGGACCGAGAATCAGATCTTTTTTCTTCTTTGTATTTGTCAGCTTTCTGCCACTGTGATAAACATACCTGAGGATAATCCACTAATAGAGAGGAAAGATTTATTTTGATTCACAGTTTTAGTTCCAGGTCACTTGGCTCCATTGTTTCCAGGCCTGGGGTGAGGCTGAGCATCATGGCAGGAAGCACCAGGTAGAGCAAAGTGGCTCACCTCATGGCAGCCAGGAAGCAGAGAGACTTCAAAATCCGTCTCCCCAAAACCATTAAGCTATGAATCCATAAGTGGATTGATTCGTCCATGAGCTCAGAGCCTCACAATCCAATCATCTCCAAAGGCCCCACCTCTGAACACTGCTACCCTGGGAACCAAGCCTTCAGCTCATGAGCTTTTGGGGGACATTTAAAGTCCCATACCATAGCACTGTTGGAGAAGAATGTACTCCTAACAGTGCCCACCTCTTTCAGCTATTCCATAGCAATTGCAAAGTTGGCCCAGCAAAGAAATACAAACCCCCTGGTTGCTTCAGGCAACATTCTGCTGAATGAAGTGTAACATATTCCAGAATCCAGGACGATTTTTTTTTATTTTTTAAAAATTTTATTTATTTATTTTTCCAAGAAGAAATTTTTGGAACTTTTATTTCTATTGACTTTTGGTCTGAATACTAAGAAAGAAAGTAAACCTCACTGAGAGTTCCAATAGGAATGACCCAAGGTATCCTCTCTTGGTGCAGACACAGACTGTGAGTCTTCCTGAAGGAAGGCCAAGCCTCCACCAGCATTAGGGGGTGATAGATGCCACATCAGTTCAGGTAAGCTGGGCGGCAGCACCCCGTAGAACAAGCACACGATGGCTTGGCATCATGGAAGTTTAGCTCTTTAGATAACCATTGCCACGATCCAATCAGCAAGGCAGCTGAAGTAATTTAGTCTTGCAGGAGAATTAAGCTCTGTCAACTTCTTTTTTTGTTTTCTTAAATTTGTTCTTTTTAGTTATACATGACAGTAGAATATATTTTGACATATCATGTACACATGGAGTGTAACTTCCCATTTTTGTGGTTGTACATGATGTGGAGTTACATTGGTCGTGCATTCATATATGAACATAGGAAAGTTATGTCTGATTTATTTTACTGTCTTTCCCATTCCCATCCCCGATCCCTTCACCCCACTCTGCCCTGTCCAACACAGTGAACCTCCCCTGCTCCTTCCAATCCCCTTATTGTAAGTCAGCATCCTCACATCAGAGAAAACATTCAGCCTTTGGTTTTTTGGGATTGGTTGATTTCACGTAACATGATATTCACCCATTTACCAGCAAATGCTATAATTTCATTCTTCTTTATGGCTAAGTAGCATTCTATTGTGTATAAGTACCACAGTTTCTTTATCTATTCATCTGTTAAAGGGCACCTGGGTTGGTTTTATAGTTTAGCTATTGTGAATTGAGCTGCTATAAACATTGATGTAGCTGTGTTACTCTAGTACGCTGACTTGAAGTCCTTTGGGTATAGACCGAGGAGTGGGATAGCTGGATCAAATGGTGGTTCCATTGCAAGTTTTTTGAGGAATCTCCATACTGCTTTCCAAGGCAGTTGCACCAATTTGCAGTCCCACCAGCAATCTATGAATAGACCTTTTTCCCTACATCCTCACCTACATTTGTTGTTGCTTATATTCCTGATCATTGCTATTTTAGAGGCTCTGTCAACTTCTATTCACGATCAGCCTGGCTATCTGCTGTGCTTCTAGCCAGAAGGAGGAAAGGACATGGAGAAGCTCGTCTAGGATGTTTTTTATGGCCCCGACTAGAAGGGGCACACAGCATTCAAGCTCACCTTCCATTGGCTAGCACCTACACATACCAGAAGCCAGGACACAGAGTCTGATCAGGGGCCGAGAAAAAAGAAACGAGCTGTGGGCATCTGGTCATTACCAGAGCTGCCCTCACCCCCACTCCTGCCATGTTTCTCAGTCTGTTTCTCTGATATGAAATGAAGGTAAACTTATTATTAAAAGTAATTCTACTAAAAAAAATTACAAATTGAATACGACTATCAATGATCCAAGCATTAGCCAACCACAGGAAAAAGTTAGAACTAGGTCCTCATATTTACAGCTCTGTCATCTATAGTGTAAAGTTAAAATTGTTAATACACATATATAACTTATAAACCATTGCTCTAAAAGTTCTTGGAAAACCAATTAGGAAGATACTTGTCAACACTGAGTTAAAAATTAAAATAGTCTGAAATCCAATATGAAAGACTAAGGTGAGTAGCAAAAGATTTTTCTTTATGATGAAGTCAAAGGATTAATAACAAATCCTCATTCATCAAAATTATTTAGGTATAATTCTCCCTTGGACTAGAGAGATTATTTCATTTTATTTATAGGAAAACTATGTAGTCTCTTGTCTTAAGTGCCACCCGTGAAAGCATCCAATGTATATGTCTGCAGTCTTTTCTTGACATTTTGATAGTGAAATAACACTGTATATGTAGATTTTCCTTTAGAATATTTAATGTACCTCTGCTTTCATTATAAGGCTTCTCACATTTGTTTTGGAATATGATGAAACATATTTAAATAAATAAGCAATCACCTAAATCAATAGTATGGTACTTTCTTCATTTGATCTCTCTCTTCATGGAACACAACTGCAGAAAGAAAAAAATTATGACACAAAATAGCAACATCATTCTCATTATTTAGGGTACCTTTACTTCTTTTGTGTTATCTGAGTTTTCTTTGTATGCTGGGATGACCTTCCAATAAATTTTATTCAACTATTTGACATACTACATATTACTGTGGTGGACTGATTGCAAAAATAGCCCTGTCCTGTACCTATATTTTGCAATGTGGTTTTAGAGTTCCTCTCATCTGAGAATGGAGTATATTTTCCCACCTCTTGACAATGAACCAACTTTGAGATTTTCTTTGGCCAGGACAATGTGGCTGAGGTGATAGTGGGTCATGCTAGCCAAGAGACCACATGAAGGAGAGCTGGGGTTTCCTGGATGACTGCTAACAATGCCCAGAAGTGGCTACCCCATCTTCTTATGGCTGACAGCATATGCCTGTGTGGGTCAAGCCAAGAGCAGAAGAGCCATCCCACTGAGCCCGGACCAAATTGCCAACTCATAGAATTGTGAATGAAATCAATTGTTAATGTTTTAAAAACCTAACTTATGCAGTGATTTATAAAGCAGTATTATTGTGATAACTGATAATACCTAATAGGCATAATTTTAAAAATATAAATAATCTGCCCATGTCATGCAAATTCTTTTAATCTGGGACCCACTAATAGGTTTTAAAAAGATGTTACATTTTTTTCTAAAATTATATGCAAGATTTAACATATTCTCAAATGTCTTCCATCTAGAGAAGTGAAGTTCATAGTTTTTATAAGATTTTAAATATATAAACAAATAACCACTGGTCTCTCAACAAATGGTTAATGCAGGACAGTTATGGGGGATATTGATGCACTTATAAAAAACACAAATTAACAGCTGAAAGCCAATAATAGAGGAATGTGGTAGGTAATATGGCAACACAGAGAAGAAAACTTCAACCTCCAGAGGAAGTTTGTGCTTTCTCAAAGAAATTATTCTTCCCATGTGTGAGAAGGAACATCACAGACAGAAAGACCCTTCAGGCAATGGGACAGCTGGTACAACAAGGACAGGTAAAACTTCCTGGTTTCTTTAAAGAAAAGAAATCGTCTGTTGTACAAGTAGAGAAAGACACATAGTGAAGGTGTGTGAGATAAAACTGAAGAAGACTGAAGTCAAGATTTTAAGGACTTATGTGCCATTTTAAGGGCTCATGAACAATTGCATTTTAAAACTATAAGGCTCTGCCCCTGAAAGTTTTTGAGCAAAGAAAAAGCATAATAGGTAAAAGGACACTCGCAACGTCCACACCAAGTCCAAGGACCACACCACACCAGAATCCCACTCAACAGATTCATTGTCAGAGCACAGAGCAGACTGACAAGGCTGTCCCTGCAAGGAGAACAGCACCTGTCGGCTCTCACAGCGCAGCTTTGGAGCCCACAAGAGGAATTTCCCAAGCATGTTTAGGGGTGACGTCATGGGCCGGGGTGGGGTCGACCCTTTAGCAGGCACATGTTCTTATGGGAGGCTAATCAGCAGTGCCTCAGGGTCTCTAAATAAAAGGGCTCCTAAATCAAAACCTGGGAATCCCTAGATAAAAATGGCTCCCAACCTAAAATGGCGAATCTGATGCTAATATTGATCTGATGCCAATAATAGGAATTACATTTTCGAAAAAGTCCTGGTGACAGAGAATCGAACCGCCTACTTGGAGAAAAGACCAGTGCAAGCTGGCAGCAGAGCAGGCAGGAAGTGATGGAGGCTGAACTCAGGCCATGGCCATGAGGTGGACAGGGGAGATGTCAGAAGGTCTAATCACCAGGACCAAAGGGCTGATGAGGTATAAAGACAGAAAACAATCCAGGATGATAGTGATGGCACAAATGGAGACGGTGATAAAACTCACCGAGAAGAGAATACCAAAGGAACTTTTTGAAATCCTATTTTGAATATGTCCAATTACAGTCAAGTGCACCTGGCCCAAAGCTCATAAAAAGGGGGAGGGGATGAAAACAGAATATAGGGGATTTATTGACTACAAATTGTGAGAAATTTGAGAAGCTTATTTGAGGCAAATGCAGCATATAAGAAAAAAATTATGGGTTATACATTTGTCCTAACCAGGAAAATATTGAGGTCATCTTAGGAATGCAAGCCTTGGTCCAAAGATAATTAAAGAATTATCAAACTTTTCTCAGTGAGTGAAGCTGCAATAGCATCCTCATGGGCCAAGTCTTATGAGCGAAGCTGGAGTTGAGGTCAGTCAATGCTCCACTGCTCGGGTACAGGTGCAGATGCACCTCCATTTCCTGCCATCTATGTCCTACAAATGACTTTTGCAGGTGATCTCCACATAGATGGATGTTACTTGAACCAACACAGCCTAAGAACAGGAATAACAGTGGAAAGGCCAGGAGATACCTTCAAAGGCTACACAAGGAGAATCAGCTACCACCAATACCTGATTTTTAAGTCACAGGTATAAGACCCATGGGAATGGCTGAGGCCAACCAGAGGGAAGTGGGGAAAACAGAGGTCACAAGTGGTGGCCTATTTTTGCCTGAGCCAACAGATGAGTTTTGTTTGGCCTGTCTAATGTTTTTAATAACCATGCTATCTGCCACATTTAGGGATGTTTTGTTTTGTTTTGGTACTGGGAGTTGAATTCAGGAGCACTTTATCATTGAGCTACATCCCCAGTCCTTTTTATTTTACTCATTTATGTTTTCGGGGACAGGGTCTCACCAAGTTTCCGAGACTCTTGCCACGTTGCAAGGCTGGCCTTGAACTTGCAATCCTCTTGCTCCAGCCTGGGATTACAGGCGTGCACACCAGCTCCTGTCTCCGTGGACATTCAAACATCAGGAAACTTTATCCAGAAAAATAAAATTCAAGTTTCTTTTAAAACATTAGAAGAAACTGCAACACCGGGCCTGAGTGTTGCCACTCAGCAATAACTGGAGCTGGGAAGGGCCAGCTGCCTTCAACATGAAGGCGAGTCCTTCTATTAACCATCATTCTTCAATTATTCTATTTACCTGCCCACTCCTTGTAGGCATCTGAATTTGTGACTGGGTAGAATCAGAAGAGTCATCTAGAAGGGAAAAGGGGATGAATTTGCCTCTGGCTACAACTGGTATTAGCCAACATCTCTTCTCACAAAAAAACAAGTTCTCTCAGATTAGATTTTATTCATCTTTTCATTCACATAGAAGTCTTCCTTGGGCTCTGCACATAATAGGTATCTCCTAAGCATTTTCTAAAGGTCTTGTTTTGCTTTTTTGTTTGGGTTTGGAATAAGTCATTGCTCATATATCAAAAAAAAAAAACTTTTTTAAAAACTGAATTTGATGCTACTTTAACACAAAACATGTTCATAGTTCCTTCTTCAGTTCACTGTCATTACCCTAAACATCTGCTCTGATCAGAGTAAGAAAGCAGTTACAGTCTCTTAGGCATCTAATTTGCTTAAAATCTGAGGGTCCTACAGAAGCTTTCTTACCTCCTGCTGTGAGTAGCAAGAGTTTGCACATCCAGAGTGAGGTATCGGAGTTCTATGTCAAAGAATATGGTTAAACCTCAAAAAAAAAAATCTGAAAAAAAAAAAAAAAAGAATTCTCCTTTTCAGTTGATCAAGCTATTCTTTACTTTCCCTTTCCCGTCTTCAATTAGGAACATAATAGAGAAGGACTTGAGATCATACACTTTGATGATTGGAACAAAGAGAGAGAAAAACAGTGAAAGAAGAGACATGTCCATAGAGAAGGAGAAAAATCAACCTTATAGTTGAATCAGAATGTGACAAAAGTTTCATTGGCTCTTGGCAGTACGTTCTTGTTGTGATTTGGAAATGTAAAATAATTCATGACCAAGGACATGTGTTAAAGCATTGAAATACTTCAATCCCAGGGTGCTACTGACCTTTAATTTTCTGATCTTTTTTTTTTCTGCTGACTGAAGAAAGCAAGAAATGGGTTCAGATAAGAAACAATATCTGGCAAATCTGATGGCCATAAAAGTTAGGAGATCAATAATAAGATGTCTAACATTTCCTCCTATTTTCGGTAGTTCCCCGAAACAAAGGTGATGAAAATAAATTTTATGTAATCACATTAGCTCATTAATCACATTAAAGGTTTAGCAACTGACCCTTCACCTTTCCCAATATGACTAAGGAAGTCACTAAAACCCACAAAACCGGTAAAACGAAGCCTCTGTCCACGTGTTTTTAAAAAGAGAGAAAAACAACAACAGGGGCGGAGGGAGACTTCTTCAATGATTAAAAATAATGGTATATTGAAGATCTAAATAAATTTCCCCCAAATTTCATCAAGAATCAAGAATGCTAACTGTCCCCCCTAAAATGGGATTCTGCAATCTCTTTTCTAAAGTGAGAGAAGAGGAGAAGAGAGTTTAATGAGCTTCCCTGTTCACCTTGATTAAATCAGAACTTTAGAAAAAGTAACCTAGCAGAACTTCAGAAATGTGAAGTTCAAGTTCAACTAATGAAGGAACAAAGACTTTAATTTTAGCTGAATGGTCCTCCCATTTCTGTGTCAGTTTCGCACTCTATCAGATCCTCCGGAACAAAAGGCTCAGACCCTCCCACTGGGAATCTTTTGCTGGAGTCCTGGGCACTATTGTTGTTTTTATCCTAAAGGGCTTGGGAACACATTTTATAAACATGAAAATAGAGAGCAAATAAGTGTGAGAAACACCCAGTGAAATAAGGTCAATGGAAATAACTCACAGCTGTCAGAGCCCCACTGGATTTCTTTGAAAATGATGTAGGTAGATGCATTTCTGTTTGGTGAGTTTAGTTCAATTTAGGTTTGGACATGATCCTCATTTGTCCCTTTCCTTACATGTGAAAATAATCACAATTTCTCAGGGAAAAAAAAAAAAAATCCCCTGCTGGGTTACCAACCACTGGGCTCATCCTCTCACACCACCAAATATCTTCTTTTCAGCCTGGGACACAAGGATGCTTTCTTTGGACAAATCCACATTGGCTTCGTAGATGGAAATTCTCCTTCCTAGGGTTACCCAATGCAAGCGGAACACTGGAATTCCATGACACCTGCAAACCATTTCTCCTCTTCTGACTGGACTTGGCTTCCATCTGGACTTGGCACAGCTAAGCCTGGAATCCGAAGCAGAACACCAGGGGTCTACCTGCCAAAAGGATACGATTTCAGGATGCTTTCGATGTTGTTTTCCTTTGAAATAAAAATAAAATAATGAACCACATGATAACACCACAATGAATTTTGCACATGACTAAAATATAAAAGAGAGGACGTTATTCCTTGACCTTCCCATATATGTAAAACACATTTTGTACTGGAGTAAACAACTTGAAAATGTGTCATGTTCACAAATGGCATCGGAACGGATCTGTTGCTCGTGAGACTGAGAAAGAAGAGAAACTCCCTCCATTGACAGGAGACTGCCAAAAATGGATGCTAAGAATCCAAAATTTTTCTCAGCTTAAATGAAAGAATAGAGTTAGTCTCCTACAAGTCCTACTCCTAAATCAAAAGATGAAAATCACTAAACTTCAGTACATAGATCTTTACAACAAACCATTTGGATAATTTAGCTTAAGTCATTTTTATCCAGCATGAGATTTCTAATATGCAATAGAACATGTATCTGAAGATATCTGGGGAGTTACAAGGTTGAATTTCTCATGACAAATGAGGATTATGATGAACTAAAATTCTACCATGAAAAATAAAGTTGAGGGCTGGGGATGTGGCTTTGTGGGAGAATGCTCACCAAGAATGTGTGAGGCACTGGGTTCGATCCTCAGCAACACATACAGATAAATGAAATAAAATAAAGGTATTGTGTCCATCTTTAAAAAAATGGAAAAATAAACAAAGTTGACAGTAGACTCATAATCTATTCATTCTGCAAACAGTCAGTAACAGGGAACTAGAGAAGACACACCCAGTTCAAACCCATATCTATTTATCCATCTTACATATGTTCAGCACCATGCCAGGAGCTGCAGCGTGAGCAAGACTGGCATGGTGCTCTTCTCACAGTTCGTAAAAAAGGCTCTCACTTTCTTATTGGGCTTGCAAAATTATAAGCAATAGTGACGGCTCCAGTTGAAAAAAGTACTATCATCATTGATGTCCAAATGACAAAATTCTCAGATCTAATTCTCTCAAGACCAAACGATTGATGGGGCTTCAAAAGAAGAAACATGGTTCGGTCACTTTAATCAGTTAAAAAAAAAATTGTATGGAGTTTGTGTGAACTATTTTCACTTGGTTTTGGTTTTGTTGCTATTTTTGTTCTCCTTCTGTTCTTGCAGATCAAATTGTGGGTGGACTGGAGCAGTGTGAATGTTGCAAACCACAGGACACTAATTCTCATTTACAGCCTTTGGCACCTAGGTGATCCAAACAGACATTACCTCCACCATCATCATCACCATCACCACTCTCATCACCAACAACAACATCATCACCACCATTGTCGTCATCATCACCAACATCCCCACCACCATCAGGAGCAATAGCAGCAAGACACCTGCAATGCCTACTTTACCAATGTATTCATTATAGCCACATGTAGAGCATGTGTTAGTGTCACGAAAATGGCAGCAGGGACTTAGGCAGAGAACGTATCTCAATACATATCTGCATATATTGAATAGCTAATGGATTAGGTATTTAGAAATTGCAAACAAGCTAGCAAGTTCAGATGGGCTGGGGCTTCATGAAATTGTAATAAACTTCTGATAAAACCTTTGAGCACACCCACACATCTGCAGACAGATGGGAGGCATTATGCAATGCAGGTCATTGCTACAGCCACCTCTGACCCTCTGGCGGCTGCTGCTGGGCCAAGGTTGAATATAAAGGGCCTCTGTGAGTTTTCCTTCTCTGTCAGCATTCACAGAAATTGGTCTTAATCTCTCTAAGATGAGCCATCAACACAGACAGCCTTTGACCTACACCCACGAAAATGATGCACAAAATATTCCCAAATCTTTGACCCAAGACATAAGGTCTCACTGTTTGTATTTGTTTGTTTTTTGAAAACATAATATTTCCATGAGTGCACTTGCTTTTTGCCAGAAGTCTTTGTTTTTGTTTTTAATCTCTGACAAATGCCTAGATGGTTATGTTTGAGGTGGGCTTCTTAATGTTGCTTTGGGGAATAATTTCAGGAGTCGCCTGTCAGTTCTACAAACCACAAAACAGGATGAGCCATAGATTTGGAATTTTTAAAAGGCTACATTCACCAGACTCTGCAAATGATATGAAATTAATACTTAGAAATCCTCATTTTAAAAGAATGTAAATATATGTGTGGGTGTGGGTGTATAAATTTTACCGAATTCTAGAATAACATTAGAATTCCCTCTCTTCGTCTAATTTTTAAGTTGACATTCTGGAATGACTTTCTTCTCTGGAAATTATATCTCCTGGGGTAGTCAACATTTAAGGTGAATAATTCTGGAAGGCAAGAGGAAAAAAAGAAGGAGGAAAATACTACTGCGGAATTTGAATGAAAAGATATCTGCAAGCATTTAAGAAGGTGTGTCTTAGAAATGGAACATTTATTTACACAAGCTTTGGGGTCACCTACACCTGGATTCAGTCCTGTGATCTGCTTGGTTATGTTACCTAGGACATGTTCTTTATTACTTCCATTACTCTATTCCTCATCTACAAAATGGTCACAAAAATGGTACCTACCTCCTAAAATTGTTCCAAGTTTAAAATGAATGATGTATAATATTAAGCACTTAAAACAGTGCCCAGCACCTAGTAAGTACTCAGTAAGTGTTAGGAATTATTATTGTTGTATTTCAGATCAAGGTACAAAAAGAGTGAACTAAATATTAATGTTCAACTCCTAAAAATTCTGAATTCTAAAGGTAATACCAGTAGAAATCAAAGACCTTAAAATGTTTAGTAAATATGCCAGAAGTCAATTTTTTTAAACTTTTCATTAAAAAGCTGTATCATTATCACACATTTTAACAACACTAGTGTACTCATTATACCCAGCTTAAAAAAAAAAATAAAGCATTAAGAGTATATTCAGGGTTGCCATGTTGAACAATGGTGGACGAAAGGCACTGCCCTTCCTAGATAGTGAAGGATTCCCCCACCCCAGGTAGCACACAGTGCATTCTTGTGGAAATGGTGCCCTCTGGGATTGAACTCCTAGCCTCCAACCCAGATGAAAAGAACTGCAGTAAACATTCTCTTATATCATTCAGGTGCTACCATCCTAAATTTGCTGTTTATTATTCCGGACCCAATTTCTCTACTTCTACTACACATCTATTTGTATATATTTTCTATTTTGAACATATATGAACAGTTGCATTTCTTATGAATCCTTCTGCTACTTGCTTTTTGTGAACTCAACATTACACTTCTCAGATATATTCCTGTCGATAACTCTAGTTCATTAATTTTAATTGCTGAATAGTATTTCATTATCTGAACAAACCAGTTTATTTATTTATCCATTCTCCTTTTTTGACAGGAGTTTTTAATTCCCACTTTTTTTTTTGATGAGAGCATTGTAACTATTCAGTAATATTCAATAATATGTATTGTTTTGCATTTAGCACATTGATGAGCAGGCTATATTTCACATATTTTCCTGTGTGCCTTCTTTAGATCAGTATCCAAAAAGCAAAAAAAAAAAAAAAAAAAAAAAATCATAGTTATCTGACTTCCTCATGGCAAGAGATCCATAAGTGATTGACTTTGGTCAATTGAAGACAATTATTAAAGGTTTTCACATAAGATAACCACTGCATTGCTGACATTTCTGCTATTGCTGTTGATAAGCATGATCACAGAGGTGCTGAGTTTTTCTATTCAATGATGGCAGAAGTCCTACAATCCAGTCACTCTGCAGGGTCTGCGAGGTAAGCAAGGTGTATCCTTTTCATCACCGTGAATCTCTGCAGACTGCTCTTGGAACCAAGCAGCAGCAACAACTTCTTAACAATGCAGTGGCCTCTGATAGTGGCAGCTTCATGCTCATGAGACGGATGGCCTCCGAGGCCCAGTTCCGCAGAGTAGCTTTAGAAGTCATATTTGAAAGTTCAATTGAGCATCTATATTTTCATCCTCCTAATGATGACACTTAGTACTCCATAATTAGAGATGTATTTACCATGAAGCTACTGAAACTTAAGACGTCAGAGACCCTCATTGCACAAGCCCATGCCTGGTCATGTATTTTAATAAAGATCGCAAAATAAGCTGTTTTAGTTGCTAGAACTTCCCCTCGTTTATACTCATTTTTTTCCCAGTGTTGATGGAGTAGCTTCAGGCATTTGGGGGAACCAGTTAAGGAAAAAAATGAGTAGGGCACATGTTTAGATTGGATTAATGAACAATTTTGTGTTTGCAGTTGCTCCAAATGCCCACAGTGTGGAATCATCCAGCTTCATGACATGGAACAGAGCTAGAGATCAGAGGAATGAGTGAGTGAGGAATGGAGGAACAGCAAAGCTGAACATGGACAGCATCAGAGCTGATATGTGGAAAACTCTTCCAAAACTCATACTTCCTTTAAGAAAAGGAGGTTGACATGGTTTTCCCGATTTGAGCAATAATTCTGAAAGTTTTCATGCCATTCTCAATAATAAGTCATGGAGCTATCAGTAATCAAAAAAACTTTAGTCAACCATGAAAAAGTGATATTACAAACTTATTATCAAATAAAGAGGTGATCAAAGAGGATAAAAGGCAAAAATGTTGGGAAAATACTGTAAAGATGCATCAAACATTTAATAAAAAGATTATGCTACTTGTCTAGATTTTGTGATATTTGGGTAAATTTCAGCTTTTAAAATTTTAAACTCGGGGCTGGGGATGTGGCTCAAGCCATAGTGCACTCGCCTGGCATGCTTGCAGCCTGGGTTCGATCCTCAGCACCACATACAAACAAAGATGTTGTGTCTGCCGAAAACTGAAAAAGAAAATATTGAAATTCTCTCTCTCTCTCTCTCTCTCTCTCTCTCTCTCTCTCTCTTTAAAAAATAAGTAAAAATAAAATTTTAAACTTGTCATAATTTACTTTATCATCATCAATAAATTTGAATTTAGTACCTAATTTTGCATATGTAATGTTGTATTCTTTTTCCTATAGCAACTCCCAAATTTGATATTAAATTCATGCCCCAAACAGCTAAACCCTTATCTTCTAATTGTTAATTGCTTACTAAAGTGAATTTTGTTCTCCTCAGCAGAATTCTAAATTAGTAAATTGGATAATTAGTATTAAATATGGTTGCATGTGATAGAATTCAAGAAAATGAGAGTTCTGGGATTGGTTCTCTCACCTAAGTGGGTTTGAAAACCGTGATACTCTCATTAGCAACAGATAATGACCTCTGCTTGCCTGAAAGGAAGTCTCTACCATATGGAAGGTTCTGGAAGACCAGCTGGCTGCTGCATATCCCCTATGGTGGAAATGGGAAATAAAAAAAAAATATGGAGTGAGTAGGTAATTGTAAACATATTGGAGAGTTTTTTAAAAAAGAAAATAGCAAACTTCACATTTTTAATTATTAGCTCAGTGCACTATCAGAGACCCAGAGAACTTTCATGATTAACCAAAAATAATGCTTCTCAGAATTTGAAATGCCTAAGAATCCCCGGAGGGACTCACTGAAGTACAAACTGCTAGGTCCCTAAGCCCCAGAGTTACTAATTCAGTGGATCTTGGGTGGAACCTGAGAATACACATTTCCAGACAATTTTCAGGGGATATCAATTCTGTTGGTTCAGGGATGGCTCTTTGAGAACCACTCCCCTAAATGAATGCCTTAACTCTCACAGTTCAACGGAAGAGAACTTAAATTCATATATTTGCTTGGTCTTTTATGTAGAAGATAAAACATCAATGAAGAAACAGTGGGACACTGTGAATTGCCATGCGGACACTAAGTGAGTTTTGATGACTCTGAGTTCCTGAACCCCCAAGCCCCACTGAGCTTTCCATTCTAGCTAATGTAACTTCTCCCTTTGTCAGATAAATCCGTCAAGCTTAGAGACCCAAGGTGATTGCACCTGTAGTAATCGCCTTGCAAGAAGATACCCTTTCTTCTGCTCTACCCTTCCACCCCTCATTCAGTCCCGAGTCAGATCCGAGCAGAACCCATGGGTGTCAGTACAAAGTGTGACCCAGTGGAAGAAGCTTGACACGAGAAAATAATCTTGAGCTTTTGTTAAATGGTATCGGCATCTTTGTGTGCTGAGCACCCATTCGGTTGCAATGTGGTGCCATGTTCAAAGCAGATTGAGATTCATGAGGGTAGAGGCTAGAAAGTTAAAAACAATTCCTCTTTTGCTTTCGATCCAGCTTCTGGAAATGATTTAGATTCTGCCCATCAAATGAGCTCATCCAGACTTGGGAAGCACAAGTGAGGCAGCCCTTGCTTGGGGCTGCTTTCCTCTTCTCTGGGGCAGTATGACCACAGAGTCAATGCCAATCCGGTTCCAGGGCTAGGCACAGGCTTTGCAGTCACGGAAAGCTAGGGCAGGCCTGTCTTGTTGGGGTAGCATTGATCTGGACTCAGGAACAGTAGCTATGACTTTTTGATGGAGGTAGTTTCCTGGTTATGACAACTACCTGGGGTGACAACGTACAGACCTTGGCAGTGGCGATATGGTTCAGGAGCCAGCAGCTTCCTGATCATAGAGAAGGTAGTAGAACCTTTCTTGGCCCAGACCTGGGGGTTTGAGAGGTTGTCCTCCAAAAGTATGAGTTTTCAGCCTTCTCAATAATCCTAAAGCCATTCAATAAGTCCTTACAAACGCCTTCCTGCTTAACTAGCTAGAATAGATTCTGTTTCTAAACACAAATGATTCCTGACTGATACCGAGCACATGAAATGTCTCCAGCATCTGTTCCCAAAAGAACAATCATTGGGTGATAGGTTATATACATTTTTAACTTGACTAGATATTGTCAAATTATCCTCCAAACTCTTGTGCCAATTTGCATTTCCATAAAAAAAATCCCACCAAAATTTGCGATTATGACACTTTTAATTTTTACTAAAATGATGAACGTGGGAAAGGACCTCATTTTAATTTGCAATTCCCTGATGGTGGGCTTTTTTTTTTTTTTTGGTACTTTGGTTATTCAGTTTTCTTTTTTAATAAATTGCCTGGTTATATAATTTGTTCATTTTTTTCCCTTGACTTGCTTATCTTCTTGTTGATTTATATGAGTACTTTTTTCTGGGAACTGAATCTCAGCAAATCCAAATATCTTCTAGCTAGAGGCATGCCTTTTTCACTTAGTGATATTTTTGTTATGCACACTATTTTTCCCATTAATGAAATTATGTGTATATCATTTCCTTTATTATCCATGCTTTTTTTGTGTATCTTATCTAAGAAGCTCTTTCTTTCTTAAATATCACACAGGTATTCAATGTATGTTTTCTTTTAAAACTTTGAATGTTTTTATTTTAGCTTTGGTAAAAAAAAAATCTGGAATTAATATTTGTAGATATGTCATGTAATTTTATATTTTTTTTTGCACATAGATAAGCAATTGCTTCAACACTGTTAAACAGTTTGTACTGATTTTTTTAAAAAACATTTATTTGGGGGGTACGTATTTAAGGTGTACACATGATTGTGTTAGTCAGTTTTTCTCATTGCTGTGATGAAATAAACCTAAAAGGAGGAAAATTTTCTTTAGGCTTCTGGTTTCAGGTGCTTTGATCCATAAGCACTTGGCCCAGTTACTTTTAGACCTATGGTCAGGCAACACCTTGTGGTGGAGGGAAGTTGCTTACCACATGGCTGTCAGGAAGCAAAGAGCAAGCTCGCTTCTTCTAACAAAGTCCACCCCCCAAACCCATTAAGCTATGAATACATTAATCAATGGAATAATCAATCATGAAATCAGAGCCTTCATGATCCAATCACCCCCAAAAGTCCCATCTCTGAACACATCCATCACCTCCATAGATACTTCTTTCTTTTCTTTATTGTGGTAAAAGCCCCTAAAACCTACTTTGTTCACAAAATATATAGTGTTACATTATTAACTACAGTCTTCACAGTATATATTTCATGTCTAGATTTATTCATCCTAATAACTGTAAGTCAGTATGCTCTGACCTACATCTCCCCATTTTTCCCACTTCCTGCTCCTGATAACCACCATTCCACTCTGTTTCTATGTGTTTTTGTTGTTGTTGTTGTTGTTGTTCTGTTTTTGTTTTTTTAAGTTTCCACATATATATGAGATATGCAGTAATTTTTTTTTCTGTATCTTTCTTATTTCTCTTAGCATAATGTCCTTTAGGATTGTCTGTATTCCATTGTGTGTGTGAGTGTGTGTCTGTATGTGTGTGTTTGTGTGAGTGAGTGTGTGTGTGTGTGTGTGTGTGTGTGTGTGTGTGTATGACAGTGTATCCATTCATCTGCTGGTGGACCCTATGGTTGTCTCCAAATCTTGACTCTCTTACACCACTTACACCAGGGATCTAATGCTACTCTGTTGTATTCCAGGATTCTATGTATCCCACAGTGTTTTCTGGGTCTTCCAGTCTGCTCTATTGCTTATTAGTCTATACTTGCAATAGTACTATGCTGCCGTGATTTTTAAAAGCCATGAAACCGGGTAGGGGAAATCCCACAAAACTCTTTTTAAAAATCATTTTGGCTCTTCTGGGCAGGCAAGAGGCTGTAGTTGTGGAACACAAGAAACAAGATTAGTCCAAAGTTATATTAGCGGGTGCTGTGTGGCTCACAGAGTTAAACATATAAAATATTACATTTTAGGATTGATCAGTGTGTTTTCCCCTGACTAAATTTACTAATTTCAAGTTTTTAACTTTCTACTTCCATAACCGTCTATTGCTTAACAAGTAATAAGTACACACAATTCATGATGTACATAAATGGATCCTGAAATCTCTTTCAAAAACTGCATGTTTTAAAAAATATGCTATTGGGGCTTAAAGAAGAAATTGTATTACCAAATGGAACTTTCAATCTGTTTATCCCTCTGGGTCTACTAATTCCTTCAGTATTAAGAAAAGGGGCACAGGTACGCATCTGTGTGTATCCAGCCATTTTGCAATTTGCTTTACGCCCCTGATAATCTATTTTAAGAGTAAGTCTGCTTAAATTCAAAGACTTCATAAGAATTGAGTCACTTTATTCTCACAACGTCCACTGAAGTATGTACTATTAGATCATGCCTGTTACAAAGGAGAGAAAAAGAAGACACAGATTTGACATAACAAGACCAGGGGCCCCTCGTTAATAAATGACAAAAGTGTGAGGCTTAGATCTCAGCACCCCCATCACTTTTCCTTTTAACCTCTACCTTTCTACTGATTGTCATTAAACAATCAGTAGAAATGTGTAGTTACAACCTAGAATAAATACTTTTGAGGAAGAAGCACAAAGAACTACAAGAATTTGCTTGCAGTTTCCAGCAGGAGAACATAGTTACTTATATCCTTAACCAAATACAGTCCTCCTCTATTGAGGTATTTTCTCTCATGTGTAGAATCTAGAAAACAAACCAAACAAAAAGACATGAAGGTAGAAGGGAGACTATGGGAGAAAAGGAAAGGGATGGGGGAGGAGGGTAAGAGAGGGTCACCAGGGGGTGGATGTGATCAATGTTATGTTATGTGCATTGTACCAATATGCTTTAATTATTGTATTAATAATTAAAATGCTCTAATGAAAAAAGACATCTAGAATAATATTAAAAAATAAAAAGAGCTATGAGTATAGGAGCTGTGGGAACGCATGACATATTCTGGAAGGACCGGGTGGATAGTTTGAAAACATTTCCCTGAAGAAGAAATATTTAAACTAAAATCCACAAAATGAGTAGGATTTCATTCTCTGAAAAACTGTTTGTTTTGAAAAGGGGATGGGGTAACAGGAAGAATCTTCTAGGGAAAGGGTATGTTAATGTAAGAGTACAGCGGCTTCTCTGAAGAAGCCAGGCAAAGGCAGAGTGTGGCTTGAGCTGAAATTGGAGAGATGGCTCCCTGTGGTCCAGGCTGGACTGGGCATTTGGACTTGATTCTTTACTTCCAAAAGGTTTTAAACCAGAAGTGACAGAAACAATTTGTGGTTTTCAAAGAGATGTGTTAAATGCGTTAAGAAAAGTCACCATGCTAGACTCTTGTTAGTGAAGGGGAAATTTAAGTAAAAATTTCCAAAAATAATTACCTTCATTAAAATTTACTGAATTTAAATTCAACTTGCACCAGCAGAGCGGAGAAGAAAGAGCACAGCCTCCGGAGAAATAAAGATCAGACTTGCATCCCAGCTCTTCAAATTACTGGCGGTTATTATGGCATTGCTATGAGTTTCAATTTTCTCATTAGTAAAACGGGTACAATATTTGCTTTATGGGATTTTATGAAGATAAACTGTCTCTCAGCAGGAGCTCACCTAAGAAATCTGATCAAACTTGGCCTAACTCTCCAACCTGTGACAATTAAAAGCCCTTCCTACAACTTCCTATAACTTCCAGTGTCTCCTGTTTTTTTTTTTAAATTATGTATTGTCATTGATTGATTGATTTGATTGATTCTAATTTGTCATACATGGCAGCGGGGTGCTTCATGTCTTTATGGTACTCTCCGCTTTCCTGTTTCTGCACTGTGCTGGTCAGTTTTGGGTCACTGTGACCAAAATACCTGACAAGAACAACTTGAAGAAGAAAAGTTTGTTTGGGGCTTATAGTTTCAGAGGTTCAGTCTGTGGTTGGCCAACACCATTGCTCTGGGCCCGATTTGAGGCAGAACATCATGGTGGAAGGGTCTTAGCAGAGGGAAACTGCTCAGCTCCTGGCAGCCAGGAATCGGAGAGAGAGCAAGGAGCAAGGGACAAAACATAATCCCCAAAGTCACCTCCCTGGTGACCTACTTCCTCCAACCATGCCCACCTGCCTGCAGTGACTACCCCGTAATCCACTGTGATTATTAAGTGGTTTAATCCACCAGTTAGTTGACAGCACTCGTGATTTAATGATTTCACTTCTGAACATTCCTGCATGGTCTCATGAGCTTTTTAGGGGCCACCTCATCTCCAAACCACAACATGCACCTACCAGGCTGCCTCAGCGCATCAATCTGGAAGGAAGCCCAGCCCATCTGCAGTCTCATCAAAAGCTCCCTAAACCAATGTTGCGTAGATTTAACGAGTGCACTTGAGATGCAGTCCCGTCTCAGGGGAGGGATTACACGGGGAACTGCAGTCTTCAGACCTCATTGGCTCCACTTTCTGTCTTCCTCTTTCCCTCCTCCCCTTTTCTCTGAGCTTCAACAACAATGAAACAAACATAAAAACAAAAACCTAACCTGGGGTGGGGGGTGCTGATGTCGTGGCTCAGTGGTAGAGCACTTGCCTAGCATGACATGAGCTACTGGGTTCAATTCTCAGCAGCACATATGAATAAATGAATAAAATAAAGGTCCATCAACATCTAAAAAAAATATTTAAAAAACAAAAACCTAACCTCCACTTACTAAGAGTAGTTCTGGCCACACCAACATTCTCTGCCTCACCTTTCCAATCATCAACTTATTTTTCTAATACAAACGGTTCTCCTTTTAAAGAGGAATTATAACGAATAACATTGTCTTCATATCATTACACAAAGATTTCCAAATCATCTAAGTATTAGCTACTCATGAAATCAATATGATTTTTATTCTTATTCATTGATGTGGATATATTGTTTTTCAGTAAGTAGAAATACTTGCCTTTAACCCTTTTTTTTTTTTTTAGGTTTTCTTTGAAGCAGAACCATGCTCTTGCCAGAATCTCTAACCCAAATCAGAGTGAGGCTGTATTAGTTAGTTTTTCTGCAGATAAAAAACAAACTTCAAGTGCCAATGGTTTCCAAATAAAGTTTATTTTTTCATTGATATTTCATTTGGACTCTGGTCAGCTGTGGATGTGTGGCCGGCAGTGGTAGACTGTGGCTCTGTTCCATGTGTCTTCACACTCTGGGACACAGGCGAAAGATGCTGCCTTACATAGGACATGCCACCCTTACGGCGGATGGAAAAGACAGCCAGAGTCAAGCACCCAATGGCTCTTCACTCAAACATGACATATATCATACCCTCTCCCCTCCTACTGACCAGAGTAGTCCCCTTGCCAAGCTCAACGTCCATGAGTCAAAAAAGTAGAGCAACTGGATATGCAAGTGGATAATGGCCAGATCTATTCACAACCTCTGCAGCAACCAACCCAGGAAGCCAGACCACAGCCTCTGCGGCAATCAGCCCAGAACAGTCAGGGCTTCATCGATGACTGCCAGGTTCCCTATTTTTTGCCCCTGCTTCCAACTCAGCCTCAACCAGAGAAAGCAAAATAGTCTTTCCAAACCAACCACATAACATGCCCCACTTCTAGTGAGCCTGCTTCCAGCTTCCCCCGGCCCAGAACCTCCAGTGGAAGCAGCTCTGTTTCCCTGCAGAGCCGTCCCACTCCTCCGTCTGCCTTTGAATCTCTGACAAGATCGGGTCACGGTGCCGACTCCCTAGCTATACAGCAAACTCTGAATAAATAGTCTCTGGTTTGTTCTCGTTTGGGTGGTCTTTGCCTATTTCCACAAAATAAACCCCTCCTATGGCAGAAGGTGAGATGAAGAGGATTAATGGAAATCTCCTGGCCCTGGATGAGGATGAATAAAACCTTCTTTGAGGGAAGGGAAGAATCCATAATAAGGGGACAGTAATACAACCTGCCACCGTCCCCCCTTAGGAAACAGAGTCTCCCTCCTCTCCACATGTGACGCTCCATCCTGATAGTCTCTATTTCAGTTCTAGAGACTAAAAACACAGATTATATACCCATGATATAACAGTGGCTCAGGAGCAAGGCAATAGGAGCAAACAACTTCAGAAAGAGGGGACACCAAGATGGCAGCAATCACTCATTCTAAGTGGGAATGGAACAGACCTCTGCTTTCCAACCTCTGAGCGCTCAGCCCAGGATGCTGGAAGCTCTGCAGTTCCAAAATCTCCTGGGCAGAGGTTGTGAAGGCCTTGTCTGCTGTCTAGAGGAAATGCTGCTGGACAGGGCTCCACTTCTGCTTCCTGAAAGGATCTCTCCAGAACATTTTTCTGCATGGCTCTGGGCCCTACCCTCTGGGAGGTCTTTCTTTTTCACTATCTTTCTTGACTTCGCGTCTAAAGTGGTCACTGGAGAATACGCCCCTCTGTGACAGAGCATCTTTCTCAGCCAGCCTCCCACCTAGAGAAATGTTGGGGTAGCAGTTGTTTTTCTTTAGTCTTAAATACTGTTCTCTCACTCGCCCCACCCTCTCTCTTTTACACACACACACACACACACACACACACACACACACACTCACACACACACACCCCTCTGATATTCTTTTCACTTCATCTTAACTTAATGTCATAAGTATATTATATCTATTTTCTGTCTTCAAATTATTTGGGACAGCATTTATACCAAGTACTCACTACTTCGTATTGTAGATTGCCATTTTTTCTTGTCTTGAGTTAAAACTTTCTTGTTATACTGGTCAGAAATCCATGCTACACCTTTTGGGGGTTATGGTATGTGGCATTCTGCTCCTAGTACCCATTTTTCTCTTAGTCAGCTTTGCTCTAATAACAAATGCCCCCCCCAATCTCTATGGTTTATAAAATAAAGGTTTATTTAACATTCAAGTCAGACGCATGTGCAGTAGGCTGTGGCTTTACTCCTCATGGCTTCTCATTCTCACACTCAGGCTGAGTAAAGCAGTCTCTGCTTTGGACATGTTGTCCTCATGGAAAAGAGTGTCAGAGCCAACAATGTAATGTCAATTTTGATTGGCCACAGGAAATCAAATTGATAAGCCCAATACCAACACTACAAGGAAGAATGTTCCCTGTGCGTTAGAGCTGCAGTGGGTCAACAGATACAATATTTTCACAAGAAAAGGGGTTGCAAAAAAAATGGTAAAACAATCAAATTGACCATAATGGTAAAGAAAACGATTATTTGAGGAATATGCTGTTTTTTCCTCTTGATACTGACAGAGCAAGAGAATAAATAAATAAGTTTAAAATGTCCACTAAATCTCTCTGTTGCTGTTGTTTGTTTATAATCATAAGGTGGAAGAGGAAGAGGAGGGGAGGAGGAGGAAGAGAAGAGGAAGAATAATAAGGAGAGAAGGAGGAGGAGGAGACAAACTGTGATTTGCTTAACTCTCAATTGTTTCTTTTTACTCCCTTTCTAGTCATTCATAAACTCATAAAAATATTCCATGTTTAAGGGCTGGAGATGTGGCTCAGCGGTAGCGCGCTCGCCTGGCATGCGTGCGGCCCGGGTTCGATCCTCAGCACCACATACCAACAAAGATGTTGTGTCCGCCGAGAACTAAAAAATAAATATTAAAAAAAAATTCTCTCTCTCTCTCTCTCTCTCTCTCTCTCTCTCTCTCTCTCTCTCTCTCTCTCCCCTCTCTCACTCTCTCTTTAAAAAAAAAATATTCCATGTTTAATAAAAGAAAAAATGCTCCTCATCAACAGATCACTTTGCATTCCTATAGCCAGCAAGATCAGGAAACCCTGGGTGACACAGGAAGGGAGGATTATAGATCCCACCTTCTAAGGGTGCAGGCCCACTCCTCTCTCCTGCCTCTTACCTATCACCAGTGGATTAAGCCAACTCCTAGAATAACATGAGGATAGTAAGGTACATCTAACCCAATACTAAGCGTTCTCCAAGTATAAGGTCAGTAGCTAAATGGCCACAGGAAATCAGTAGCTTAATTGCCCTCTGTTTTAGTTTTTCCTATATAGTCCAGTATCACAACTTGAATAATGTGTTAGTGCCAAATAGGGAAAGGTGTGCCCTCTAGGTAGACGAGTTAGCAAAACACCTTCACCACCATGAGTAAATTAAAAAACAAAAAACAAAAAAACAAACAAAAAAAAAACTCTGCACTTCAGTGAATTAATAAAAGATGCCCCTCTAATCCCCTACCAAGGAAGAACATGTGACTTAGTTAAAGAAAGTACCTCTATGGAAAGAAAAATATGTACCCCCTCACTCCTAGCAAACAAAGCCCTTAGCCAGAGTTTTGGCAAGTGCAGTGCGGCTTTAACTACAGTCCTCACTCACCCCTTGGACCAGGTGCCTTTGTCCACTGCACAAAAACACAATTATGAGTGACAACCCTGCATTTAACATTAAGCATGAGATGCAAAAATCTCATGTAAAACCTGTCCAAATGTATATTTTCCACCAATAAATTTCATTCTCAGCTTCTGCAGGCCAGCATTAAGAGGTTTAATTAAACTCCACACTGACGTGAGCCAGTCACTCGCATCCATTCTCTATTGAGAAACTTTGTGGTTTGAGCACAATAAGACCTTTCTCTTCCTTGTAGGAAGTATGTCAGCTTTAGTGCCCTCCAATGGAATTATATGCTTCCTTAATGCCAAAATGAGCTGGTGAGCTGGGGTGGGGGTGGGGTTTCTTCCTCTCTCTTTCACTATCATTTTGTATTTTATTCTTCTCTCTGGTTCAATCCCCCTCATTCAGCCCTTTACCTTTTCCTGTGAATTGCCAGTAACGGTATACTTGACAATGTTTGCAGGATTTTCTCCAGACACCTGCTGTCAATGCCGCATATAGAGGCTTGTCCAGTAAATGGCTCTCATTAGGGACTTTTGCCATATGCTGTCATAAAGGAGCCATTCTTCAACCCCATGCGTCACACATCACGCCCGGCAGTGCAAATGTACAGATTATTTAATGTTTCGCAACACTCACAAATAGAGTTTTAACCAAAGATGACCAACAAACTAAGACTGTTTACTTTCAGGAGAAGCCAGTGTCAAAAGCATTACAGCAGCCTGAACTGCAAAGTGGGTTCCAGTTTTTCATGTAATGTGTGTGTTCAATGTGCAAAAAGAGTGGCTGGTGACTTGTCATCCTTAAATATACCTAGTCACAGCATCTGTAAATAATGTAGAACCTCATCAGAAGCCATAAGGAAACTCATAAAATGAAAAATAAAAAGTTAAAGATAAACAGTTTTTAAAAACTCGCTCCGCTTCAAAATTTATTGGTATAATTTGAAAATTAACCTTAACTACAATTTTGAAAAAAAAATGCTTTATAATTCATGTATTCACCCAGTAGAGAAGACTCACTGTGGTTGGTCATTATAATACAACCAAACTGAGTTTATATGGATTTAATAAAATGTTTTTTTTTTAATTTTTCAATGCTTTATGGTCCTCCTGAGGTCTTATCTTTTGCAACTTTATTTGTTATGAAACTAGAAGGATGTTTTTTGTTGCAGGTCATGGAGAACTCAATTCAAACCAATTGGAAGAATTATAATAATAAAAAGAGATTACTACACATAATTAGAGGCCCAGAAGTAGAGGAATTGGTTATAGGGTAGGTTAAGCCACTGGCTAATGATATCACCAGTTCCATCCTTCACTCCACTGTTGTTGGCTTTTGTCTCAGGCTGGTTACAAGATCCTTCCAGCAGTTTTAGAGCTTATGAACTAATAAAATACAGATAATGGACTGTCTCTTCTATCACCTTCCTTAGGAACAAAGAAAACATGTCCTGGAATCCCCCCAGAAGCTTCCACATCTGATTCCTGAGCCACCTGTGGCAAAGGAATGGGCTTAGCCATGACCAGACCCACTGTTGGAGCTGGACAGGCCTTGGTTAGCCCTAGGCACATGGCTCCATGCTATTGGGGTTCTACTGTCACAAATTGGGTTTATGATGGAAAAAAAAATTTTTAAAGGAAGTAGATGCTAAATGAGGAGTCAATATGATCCTCTTAGCTAAATCCATAAGTAGTTTAATAGGTCTTGGGAAAAGTGGCATCAGAATTAATACTGAAATCCTGATTATAGAAATCAAATTTTTACCTTTTCAAGAGACTATCCAGTTTCTTTATAAGGACAATTATTTTAAAAAACAAATTCCTGTACATTTTCAGGGAAGCACTTATTAAGCCCATTCAACCTTAAAACAAAGAAATTTCTATTTTTAGAGTAGATGTTTTTGCTCTTCTTAATTGCTATATATTCACTACAGAGAAAGCTCAGCAGATTTATGGTCAATATGAAGACTTTCTGAGAGGCTAAAAAATGTGGATCTTCTCAGAAGATAAAGGAAACATTCCAACTTATTGTCATCTTTTTTTTTATGTTACAGCTACTGGTTCACATATTTTTGGACCCCCAGCCCCCCGCCATAAATAATACATATGTTTTCTAAGTGATCTAGCACTTTGCTTCTCAAAATACATAAATCTTGGACCATCAGCATCAGCTGTATCTGGGAGCTTGCTAGAAAGGAAAACTCTCAGGCCTCACACCAGACCTACAGAATCTGTCTTTTAACAGATGCCCAGAAGATTCATCTGCACATTAAAATGGGAGTAACACCACTACTGCAAGAGGTACACCGTCACTCCTTTGGCTCCTGGAGCCTGGAGATTATATATACATAATAAGAAATCTAGCAATAGACCCACATGGCTTTATCTTGGGACTTGAGAAACCCAGCGAATACGACCCATCTCTTATCAACCCTGCTCCATTAATGCAAATATGAAAATTTCCATCACTGGCTTAGACATGAAGGATACTGGAGTAATATCTGCTCTCTTCTGATACATTAAAACGGTCTGGATGTTAGCATAAGGGGTTGGAGATATGCTGTAAGAAAAAATAAAGATCAGAATTTGCTCAGAGTCATTGAGATAAATGCTGGCACTATTTCTACCAAATATGGACTCCAGGAGACAGGGAGGCCAATACGTGGCCAGTGTTCAATAATTTAATTTTGTTAAATTTTTAAAGTGATGATAAGGCTACAGTTGCAGACTGAAGTCTGTTCCTATGGCTGGATCACTGGCACAAGTACAGCATGTTCGGAGGCTTATCTCCCCCACATTTAGCATGTTCCCCTTCTTGGCATTTCTGTCACTTCCTCGAAAAGCCTTTTCTGGAGAACCTTCAGATCAGAAGCCAAAGAAAATTCAGCTCAATTTGCCCTGCTCCCCATGGAGTTCCCAATGACTGAAGGCTTTCATTCCCTTCTCTCTCACATTAATTCTGGTGTGTTTTAGTCACCACCCGTGTTTCCCCAGGCTTCCCGATGAGAAAGTGCTGGGCTAGCTTAGCCCAAGTTAGCAGGGGACTGCTTCGTCTTTATGTGCAGCTGTTTAACTTTGTTGTATTTGTTATTACAGTTGCTTTGTTTTTCTGCACACTATCAAAGATTTACAAAACTACAGGAAAATCTTCCAAGGTAAGGCCTAGCCATATACAGTCCCTGTTATGTTTGGATGTGAGGTGTCCCCCAAAAGCTCACATGTGAGATGATGCAAGAAGGTTTGGAGGAGAAATTTTTGAATTATAGCCTTAGCCTGATCAGTGAATTAATCCTTGATGGGATCAACTGAGTGGTCACTGGAGGCAAGTAGGTGTATCTGGAGGAAGTGGTTCATTGGGGGCATGGATATAGGGTGTATATTTTGTACGTGGAGAGTGGAATCTCTCTCTGCTTCCTGATCTTCATATGAGCTGCTTCCCTCAGCCACACTCTTCCACCATGATGTTCTGTCTCACTTCTAGACCCCAAGGAATGGTGCCAGCCTTCTATGGACTAAGACCTCTGAAACCATGAGCCCTCAAATAAGTTTTCCTCCCCTACAATTGTTCTGGCCCAGTCTATTAGTCACAGCAATAAAAAGCTAAAACAGTCCCCAACACCTTAGCTCCTCCTTTGCCTTTAACTCCTCTTTATCAACTCATCCTCATACCCATGCCTTTGCAGCATTTCACATTTTTCTCCTGCTCTCAGTCCCTGGACAGATGATCTTGCCTCCTTAGGTGAGAGAGAACTCACGGTGCTTCTGACCCTCAAACTCCCAATTTCTACTCATCCCTATTTTACCCTCCTTTCCCTAGTCTTGAGTGCTCCATTCCTCTTCCCCAGTTCCAGACTCATCTGTTTATGTCTACTTCTGACAGGCTCCGTAGTGGTTTGAGTGGCAGTCCTGAAAGAGACACACCCGTGGGTGTAATGATCCCCAAATCATAACAGGGTTACCTTATTTGGATAAGGGGTGTTTGCAGATGTGATGAAGTTACAGATCTGAAGATGAAGAGATCATTCCAGATAATCCATGGGCCCTAATTTCAATAATTTAGTGTCCTTATTAGAGAAAGGCAGAGGGGGATTTGAAACAAGAGGAGGGGACGCAGACATACCTAAAGGAAGGCAATGCAGAGTCAGCGATAGATGGATGATCCAGCCCACATCAAGGAATGCCGCACCCAGAAGGTTTACAGGGAGAGTGTCCCTGCTGACACTGTGGTCTCAGACATAGGGCCTCTAGGACTATGGAAGAATAGATTTCTGTTGTATTAAGCCATCAAGTTTATGGTAATTTGTTTTGGCAACCAGAGGAACTAAATATTCCTTCCTGGCCAAAGGAAACCCGTCTTCCTTCTCCATTATTTTCAGCCTCTCAGCAGCATCTTTTCCTTTAGCTGTAGGTCCTTGAAAATTTCCTCCCTCTGCACTTCATGCTACTCTCAAACTTCTCTATGTAGGACTCCATTTGCTCTTGCAAAACTCACCCCAGTTCTCACAGTCGCTTAGGCCAATGGGTCGTTCAACCTTCATTGTATTTGACCTCATTGTGGCATCTGATAACACTGACATCTCCCTTCTTGGAAGGTTTCCTTCTCTTGAATTCTAAGGCATAATTGTCTCCTCCTTCTCTTTCTCCCCTCTGACTATTCCTTCTAAAACTCCTTCTGTTAATCTTATTTTCCTGGCCCTGTGAACATTGCTGATTTCTAAGGCTCCCTCTACTCATGGACTTCTCTCCCATTTATATGCTCTATAGATGACCTCATCATGTCCTGTGGCTCTATATCACCCATCAGACCAAAATTTAATAAATTTATTGATACAAGCCCTTCCCCTGGGGCTCTCAATACATGCAGTCAACTGCCTACTGCATATATCTACATTAACACTTCAAATTTAATATTCCAAAGTTAAACATTAATTTCACCACCAGAAATAAGCTAACACCAACTAGCAATTAGCAATTGGAACTATGGTCCAGAGGTAATTCTTATGGAATTTCCATCACATGTCTCAGATAATCTTTTCAAGGTCATCAGTATTTAAAAAAACTTGGAAAATAGAAGCTGCCGTGAAACCGTGGCCTCTCCCCAATTCCTATGTTAAAATCCTAATCCTCAATGTGATAATATCAGGAGATGTGTCTTTGGGAGTACCTTCACATGGGTCAGAGGGCAGACATGTTTTCTGATCAGAATGATAAATATAATTTTTTCCTTGTGGGTAAAGGTTGAGCAGTTTTGCTTGCATCTCCTTTAAAAGATTGGGAGATTTCTTTATTCAGGGTTCCCGAGGTCTGACAGACCACAAGGGT
Source organism: Urocitellus parryii (assembly GCF_045843805.1). Lineage (NCBI taxonomy): Eukaryota > Metazoa > Chordata > Mammalia > Rodentia > Sciuridae > Urocitellus > Urocitellus parryii. Next base: position 19,856,859 of record NC_135540.1, read on the forward strand.
CTGATTCACGAGTGCAAGACTTGGTAAATCAGAAGTGATACCAATATGAAGCTCATACTGCCTATTGTGCCAAGAATAAGAAACTATCAACATCTATTTTGACTCACTGTTTTCCTACCCACTGAAGTTATGGAAGTGTGGCTGGGCCAGTCTAGCAGCTGCAGTAGTCACTGCTGCTTAGAGATTGCTGGATGACTCGACAGTTATGTGCCTACACAAGGAAGGAAAGAGGAAAATGGCCAAGACATTGCATAAAAAGTTTGGCATTGAGTTAACAGAGGTTGGAAATGTGTGGGCAGAGTAAAGCCTCAGGATTTCAACTGGTGGGTGGCCAAGATCGGGGTAGAGAGCCCTTCCTATCTCTGTGTACTTCAATTAGTGAGGAAGTTGCTGTTCTCCATCTCCAAAGACAGAGCAGAAATCCATCTGCAATGTGGGAATCACAGAGGTCTGACCCATCACACACTGGCTTCACACTGCCCACAGCACAGACTGTCCTTGGCAAACCAGGTGTACACTTGTGTTGGACATAAAAACATCTAGGCTCCATCAAACCATAAACAAAATGATCTTTCTCTAGTATTCCACATCTCAGTTTTGCCATGGTCAAAAACCTAGCAATCATTTTATGAGCTTCTTTTCTTTCGATCTTCTCTCCTATCCTTCTCCACCAAATTGGTGACCAAGTCCTGAATATTCTACCTCTATAGTGTTTCTGGCTTAAGTTCTTCATCACCCACTTGTATGACTCTGGCTTAGGCTATTGTCACTTTGCACCTGGACTCTTGATGTAGTCACCTAACCCATCTCTGTGTCTCAGGTCTTGCTTTCTTTAAATCATTATCTACTCTGCTGCTAAACAGATTACATCAGTCTCCTTTCCAGAACGCTTTTGGGGTTCCACACTGCTCTCAATACAAAGCCTCTATTGAAATAAGGCATAGAAAGCCCGCCTCCATCGGACCTCTTCCTACATCCCTGAGCTTCCCTCTCCTCCACACTGCACTCCTAAGTACCAGACGTTTGAAACAGTTCTTAAAATCCCCAGCCTTTCCCACCTGGACATCTGTGTCCATGCTGCTTTCTGTCCACAGGCCCTTTCTTCTCATCCTGGTGAACATCTCGCTTGATTTTCATAGATGCAGCCTCCGCTATGAAGTTTTCTTGATATTTTTTGGCCCCTGCATTGGGACCATAACTGTATTCTGTACACAGTTCAATCAGGATACTGATATACTTTATTACTTTATAAGTTCACATGTTTGTGCCCTCCATAGTAGGCTATTAGATACTTGGGGGAAAAAAATGGCATGCCTTCTTTAGGCCTGGTATCTTATACTGTGCCGGCCAATGTAAGCACTCAAAAAAATGCCTGCTAAATATGAGAATGAGTGGATGAAGAACATGAAACCCATTAGCTGTCTTAGTGCTTATGCTGGAGACACCAAGGTAGAAAAATATGAAGATGGCGCTAGTAATGATAAGTAATTTAAAACATTTTAAATTAAAATTAGCAGGATTTATTATGAACCATAGTAAAAAATCTTGCATTAATATTTAAGGTAAAGCATTCAAAGAGAGTCTGAATATGATTTGGTCAACTTTGGACTAAGGTCCAGGCTAACCAGGGGCAAATTCAGTGTTTGTGTTTTCCATTACTGAGGGGACTTCAGTGTGAAAGTTTTAGAGATGATGTTGGAGTGCTGTATCTATTGATAAGCAATATGGAATTCATGATATGGACATGGTCAGCTAGGAGGCAAGGAATCTGCATAGATGGTGTGAATGGATACCATGTTCTGAATGCTAATGTTCCCCCCCAAATTCCTAGGTTGGAATCTAATACCCAGTGTGATAGTATAAGGAGGCAAGGTTCTAGAGAAGTGAATAACTCATAAGGGCTGCACATCACAAATGGGAGTAGTACCCTTAAGAAAGAAGATCAAGCAAACTCTCTTGCCCCCTTCTGCCCTGTGAGGACACAGCAAGAGGGAGCCACCTTTGAAGCAGAGAGCAAGCCCCCACGAAATTTCAAAGCTGGCCAGGTGCTCTGGATGATGCCTGTGGTCTCCACAGGTCAGGAAGCTGAGGCAGGAGGATCATGAGTTCAGCGTCAGTCTCAGCAACTTAGTGAGGCCCTAAGCAACTTAGTGAGAGCCTGTCTCAAAATAAAATAAGAATTGGGGATGTGACCCAGTGTGGTTAAGCACAACTGGGTTAAATCCCTAGGATTAAATAAATAAATAAATAAACAAATAAATAAAATCTGCCAGTGCCTTTATCTTGGACTTTTCAACCCCCAAAGCTGTGAGCAATAAATGTTCATTGTTTTTCAACTACCTAGTCTAAGACATTTTGTTTTGAGCCTAACTGGACTACAGCAATCCCTCAAGCCAACATTCAGGGGCATTTGGATTTATACCCAAAATAGATTACAAGATAATTTTTTCCATAATTCTTTTTTCTATGACAAAAAAAAGACTCATCATAGAATTCTTCTAAATACCAACTTCTCCAAATCTACTTAAAATGTAGTTCAAATTATAAACATATGATCCCCCAGCTTTTCATAAATATGAAAATTTTTCCATCGCTGGATTTCAGACCAAGTTTAACGTCAGTGATAACAATTCAGAGGCAAGACCTAAGTTTGTCCTTGACTCCAGTAATAGTTTGCACTCTTGTTTCTGATCTATAGAAAACTGTCATATAAACTGGGGAAGAAGTTGAACCCTAATGTCTCTGTAAATCCTGAGTTGAAATAGAGATTAGGTAAATTTAAGAAATAGTCGACAACATTTTTTACAGCACAGAATACTTTTAAGCAAAGGTTATCAGGTTTCATCTACTGCAGAAATATTTTTAGATTCTTGCTAAAGGAGGAAACTATCAAAACAAGTTTATCTGCAGTTAGACCAACTGTAGATTCTCTTCCAGCCCCTTAGAAAAAATTTAGAGACAAATTTATGTGTGTGTGTGTATGTATATATTTATATATACACTTTATATATATAGTATACATTTACATACATACAAATTTATATGTGTGTATATGTGTGTGTGTGTGTGTGTGTATAAAATGTGTCAGTAGTTATGTGTATCAAGCAAGTAATTTGTCTGTTCTTTGACACTTCAACCCTCAGTAAATAAGTGGCCACAGGAATTAGGAAACAAAAGTGTCCAAAAACAAAGGGTGGAGGCAGTTAAAAGCTATAAGTTGCTCAAAAGACTATCTTGGGTCAATACATGAGGAAGAATCTGAGAAGGTTTTCTTTAAAAAGAAATAAATCAAAGGAACCAGAATACTGAGACTTCAGAACTCAACTTGTGCCTAATCTCTTTGTGTGGTATTTTTTCATTCCAACACATACCCCCTGGGACAAGCACAACAGAGATCACTCCATCATGTTCATCTTCTGAGAAGAGCATGTAGTAAACACGGCAGTCCTTAAGGAGACAATGTGGGTCGGGGCAAAACACACTGCGCATCTCTCATTCTGCAAATCCAAAATGTTTGTTCAGATAGTATCTAGTGAAAACAAATAGTAACGGCCACCTTGCTAGGAAAAGGAAGGGATGCAGATGTGACAAAAGAACACGCGGCTTCAGGATGAGAAAGGGGTGGGAGGGCTCTTATAGCTGGCTCTGCATCGTATGGATTTTAGGCACAGTTCCAATCTCTTCTCAGCCATGATTGGGAGGCACCTCTTCCTTCTCACACCATCACTATCTCACCAAGCAAGTCCAAGTACCTATATCTCACAGCTTCAACCTCTGAGCCCCACAAGTGGTCCTGCCCCTGTTACAGCAACATCAGAAACTGCACATTTTCACTGCACATTCAGTATTTGAAGGACCTCAGATTCTCATTCCTTTCTATGTCTTTAGGCAACCAAATCTGCTGTCTCGGGGGAGATGCATACAGACAATGGTGCCTTTGGAGATGTATTCAGATATCTAGAACATGCACCTTTTGTAGCTCTCCTTACCCTCTTTTTATATTTTTTTTAATATTTATTTTTTAGTTGTAGTTGGACACCATACCTTTATTTTATTTATTTATCTTCATGAGGTGCTGAGGATCAAACCCAGGGCCTCACACGTGCTAGGTGAGCACTCTACCACTGAGCCACAACCTCTTTTTATCTTTTATATGAATTTCAAAGAAATTTTGGAGCCAAAAAGAAGGGTGACATTGTTACTCTTATGCTGTGCCCTAGAGAAAAGACAAAGAACAGACAGGAACCTTCGTGCCCACGCCCTGGGTGTTTATAGCAGCCGTTCTCAGTCCTCTAGAAACTCTCTCCATGTGGTAAGTATTTGAAGCTGTAAGGTGTAAGTGCTAGAGAAAACAGTAAAATGACCTGTTATTCCGTGAAAAGAAAGGAGGTGTTTCTCTGGGACCACCACTACACCTGCTACGTTTTACTGCAATTCAACCCCCACATCTCTCAACTGCTCGCACCTGGGAGCTGGCTAGCAAAAACATGGTGAGTCTGGTGTGCGGGAAGTGTTCAAACACATCCATCGTGGTTCCTGGGTAAATAACTTACAGGTCTCTATGGTTTTCTGTGTATAACTGAATTGGGGTCTAACGATATGGTGGAATTATCCAAACGCAAGTGCTCTAATTGACACACGTGGACATGCGTGCACACACATACACACACACACACACTCACCCCAAAAAGCCTTAAAAAGATATTTGGCAAGACATTTTGTTTTTTCACATTTGTGAAATGCAGTCTAACAGTGTTCTTACTGTAGTCCTGCCCGAAAGTGATCACTTTCCTGTACTTTTCCTGTGACAAATTTATTTTCCCTATATGCTTTTGTTGGCTCACAGCTCTGGCATGACCTGACTGACAATGAGCCAGAAGATCTGAATTTGGGGAAAAATGCATGGCTCTCGAGCTTTGGCTGGGTGGTGGGTAAGAGCGGAGCAAACGCCAGGCAGAGCCCCGTGTGTTGGCTTCCTCAGCTCACCAAAGGGCACCCTGGACATCAGATGAAAACGATATACTCCACAATCTCAGGAACAGAAACCCATTCAAAAGAATCAGGATTTCAACTTTAAACCAAGTAAACAATTGCCAAAGCCTTGGTGAGCTTAACTGAGTGACAGGTCATGTGCTACAGGGACTTGCTGTTCTCATGATCATTGTCCCATACAGAAACTGAAGAAGCTACCCTCTGATGACTTCCCTTCTCTCTGTGAAGTAAGAAAGGAGACTGTCTGCTCAGAGTGGGGACACCGTGGAGTTTAAAGGTATTTTCACAGCAAATTCTTTAAAGAAGAATATAGGTGCCATCCATCATGGCCATCTGATTAGAATATCAGCATTTGAAATTGCCATTTTAGTCTAACACTCTAGCTCCCAATCGTAGGCCATGTACAAAAGGCTCAGGTTCTACAGACGAGGTGATACCAAGATGTGTTAGCTTACACCTAGAATAGAGATCCGAAGACTTCCAGCTCAGTTGATAAAAGAAGGCATGGCAGCCGGGCGTGGTGGCACAGGCCTGTTTTCCAGCAGCTTGGGAGGCGGAGGCAGGAAGATCCGAGTTCAAAGCCAGCCTCAGCAAATTAGTGAGTTGTTAAGCAACTCAGTGAGACCCTGTCTCTAATAAAATACAAATAGGGCTGGGGATGTGGCTCAGTGGATAAGTGCCCCTGAGTTCAATCCACACTTCCCAACCCCGGCCAAAAACAGACACACATGAAAAAAAAATAATAATAACTCTTGCTCTAACAAAAAGTCATCCTTCATCAGAATCTGAGCACATTTATTCAATAGGTGAATGGGTCCAACATCTGGCCTGTGATTAATCCTATTGTGCACCAACAAGATAATGATTTATAAATCCTTTTTGGACCATAGAAGTCTGAGAATCTCTAAAAACTAAAAGCTCCTCCACAAAATAAATAAATAAATAAATACACACCAAATTTTACACACAATTTCTCAGAACTCACAGGCCTCCATAAAATTCATTCCATCAGTTAACTATTGCTGAATAAGAAAGCACTCTGAATGCTATGGCTTTGAACAGCATTATTTACCTTAAAAATCCTTTGGTCAACAATTCAGGCTGAACCTAGCTGGGCAGTTCTTCTGGCCGTGTCTGGATTCCCCAGTTCCTCTGAGGTGAGCCATAAGTAAGTCAAGTGTACAAATCAACCTCTGGGTGTTGGTTCCTGGCTAGGACACTTGTCCCAGTTTCAACAGATCTTCTAGCAAGATGCTCAGACTTATTCTCATGGTGAAGACAGGTGTCTGAGAGAGAGGGAAATGTACAAGGCTTCATGAGGACTACTATCAGAATTGGTGCTGGTACCTCATTTCTTTGACAAGACCAAGTAAGACCACTCCATAATCAAGGAGTTGTAAAACAGACTATTATATAACGTGTCAAAAAATCATATTGCAGGGGGCATTATTACAAGGAGGGATAGAGAAATGGAACAAATTTTTCAACCAGTTTACCATATCTATCATAAATATATTAGTCAGCTTCCCGTTATTGTAAGAAAACACCTCAGATAATTAACTTTATCGAGAGAAAAGGCTAATTTCGACTCATGGTTCTGGAAGTTCTGGTGCAAGATCAAGTGATCTACTGCTTTGGGCCTCTGATGAGTCTATACATCGTGGCAAGAGCACATGGCAGACCAAACTGCTCATCCTATGACCAGAATGCAAAGAGAGGAAGAGGAAGGGCCCAGGATCCCACAGTCCTAATCAAGGCCATGCCATAAAAACCTCAGGATCCTCTAGAAGGCTCCGCTTCCCAATATCAACATCCTGGAAACCAAGCCTTTAACACAGAACTTTGGGCGACATCCAAATCGTACCTGTTAAAATTTTTCTGTAATAAAGGAAGTAATAGGGATTTTATCAGAAAAAAAAATATATATATATATACCAGGAGCTTACTTGTATTGTGACACACAACTTTAGAAATCAATAACTATTGGTGTTCCAGAAAGTATCCTCAACCTGTCAAGTCCAGAGTCGATAGAACACCTTCATCCTGCTAGCAAGGAAGAGGATTTTCAATACTTTTGCTTCCTTAAAGACAAATAGGCTAGAAAATAAATATGTCTCATACAGCTTAAAGTTTTCACTTGGTAACTGAACCAGGACCTCAGGGGAGGGAATGCTCACAATACTGACAAGCAGTAGAAGGCAGTGAACATGCTGCATACACCCAACGTCTGTGAGTTTCATACCCAAATGCAAGAAGGGCTACGAGAGTTCAAGTCCTTCCGTGCGCTTCCCTCCTTAGTGAGCCTCGGTAAATTAACACTAACATTTGCCACTAAACCAGAGTCCTAGAAGGCAGCATTTCCACAATTCCTAGGAAGACTTTTAGAACAACAGAAAGTGCCAACCGGAACTATTGAACTCAGAATGTTTCCTGATGTGTGAAGATTGATCTGGTGATTACAGTAGCATCATCATAGGGTTTCAGTATGGTTCTGTTTTCCTTCCCCTGGAAAAACAACAATAACAAAAAATGATTGTAGGAAATTCAGTAAGTAATTCACCACAGTTGACCGAGTTCAGGCAAAATGTAAGTCTTTGTATGCATTTAGTTCACATCAAATCTGACTCTCCCATTACCAAGGGTTTGTACATCTAATTAGAAGAGAATTTCTTTGATACTCTGATGCTATACTTCATCTCACATGCTCTTTTTTCCCCTTCCAAATTATAACAGAACTGGTGTAATGGCTGCATTGGTAAAAATGAATGCTCCAACTCAACCCAACTCCCTCTCTGCATCCTCTATTAGTTTCCTCTTGCTGCTATAACAGATGGCAACAAATTTTAGTGGCTAAGATTTTCTCTTATGGTTGTAGAGCTCACACATCTGAAGTGGGCCTCACTAGAAAAGTCAAGGCGTCAATAAACTGCATTCTCTTTTGGAGGCTCTAAAGGAGAATCCATCTCTTGTATTTTCTAGCTTCTGTAGGCTGCTTCCAATCCATGCTCCTTGTCCTCTTCCATTTTGAAATCCAGCAGTGACTGATTCTCCTATCACACCACTCTGATACTCATTCTTTTGCCTTTCATTTCCATGCTTAAAAACCCCTGTGATTACATGGGACCCTAGATAATCTGGGATAACCTCTCAATTTTGAGCTGATTAGGAAATTTAATTTTCTTAATTCCTCTTTGCCATGCAACAACATATTCATAGGTTTCAGGGATTAGGAAATGAACATCTTTGGGGACTATAATTCTGCCTACCATAAACCCACACTCATCCTACCACTTTTCTTAGACTACCTTAGATATTGATGCCCTGAATTTTATTATCACATTAAGCAGAGGTTTTTAAGGAAGACAAATTAGATCTTCCCAATGCAAATTCCAGAAATATCAACTATATCATAATTGAAATGTAAAATAATGTAACAAGTTTTTTGTTAACTATAGGGTCTCTTGAAAAGGTATAGTTGCAATATATTTATACATTATTGATAAGCTATACTCAGAGAAAATTAAATGCTTAATACTTAATTATTGATACATTCCTTGATTTACTGCAAACCCTCTACAAGTGATCAATGTCTTGGGTTAATTTATTGTAATTACTAAATAAGTTTAAGCAAGATTAGTCTTTTCTTTCAACTTATAAACTGGAACAAAAATGATTCTATCTATCTTTAAGTGAGGATTTGCAGGACAAGAGGATTCTTCAATTGTTGTAATCTAATCCTCTATCCTCAGAATAGCAAGTACGGTCCAGTCCAATACATAGCAAGACATAGCAGGGTGAAGGAAGGCATTCTACAGCCAGAACAAAAGAAACACTGAACTTAAAAAAAAAATCAAAATAAAAAAATAAGAAAAAAAATAGACCTGGAAGGAAAGACAATGCAAATAGATGGGATAGGGCAATTTCCTTGAGGATTTAACAATGGTTAAATAGCAGTTGCCACCCTCCTCCTCCACTCCCCCTCTCCTCTTTCTTCTTCTTCTTTTTCTGGATACAACTTAATTTGAAACATTGGTATAAAATAGCACAGTGTTGCATTTGAAAGGAAATGAAACCTTGTGCTATTTACGAAATAGGCAAGTCAATTAATGCTAATTTGGAAGTAAGATCATTAGAAAACTATCTAATGGAGTATATGTCTCCATTAAGAAATGCTTACTCAAAAATGTTGGGATAATGTGTAGATATTCCCATTATAGGTAGAAATTTGGGAGGAAGATATAAATAGTCATGTTATTGATAAGCTCACTGTTTATATAGTTTGTGAACATTAACTGTATTCATATAAATCATAGGTCTTCCAACATATTCACAGTACCTCTGCTGGGGCCCATCTGGAATGGAGCTCTGGTAATGTACTGCATAAACAAACACTGCATCTATGCTTTCCTATGCAGCTGAGATACTATGTACCCAAGACTTAGGGAGCAGAGAATCATATTATTGTCTCCACCTCACGTCATTTCTGATCCAAGAGAACTTTCCACCTGAATGATCTATTTGAGTTTTTCCATCAGACGTCCCTCCAGTCACCTGGAATATCATTCCACTCCACATTGAGTTGTGAGTCTAGACACCATTCCATCTAGGAAACGGTTCCTGGCACCAGCCCTCCTACATATTCCTATAATATGATGTGCTCCCTTTTATCAATGGAGTTGACATACTGTATTGTAAATACAAAATATTGTTTAATTGTTCTCTGCCTCCACAACCACAAATGAGTCTTCCCAATACCTGAAGGCCAGGACCCTATTTTTTTAATCATTGTACTCTGAATGTCTGACACATAGTGAGTGATCAATAATCTTTAGTTGAATAAACAGATAAATGAACATAAATAAAGAAGGGAGGGATGGAAGAAATGTGGAAGAAAAGATAATAATGCTTATTCACAGTCAACCATAAAGCTCTTTTAAAGAAAAGTACCACCCCTCATCTTCCCTGATCTAAAAACGGCATATTGACAGACCCTGGCCGTTGTCAGCATACTCAATTTTCACAGAATAGCATATATTATACAGTGCCCTCCAGTGTAAATTAAGAATGATTCTGCCAGGCGCAGTAGTACACACCCATAATCCCAGCAACTCAGAGGCTGAGGCAAGAAGATTGTGTGTTCAAAGCCAGCCTCAGCAAAAGCGAGGGGCTAAGCAACTCAGTGAGACCCCATCTCTAAATAAAATACAAAATGGAGCTGGGGATGGAACTCAGTGGTCGAGTGCCCCTGAGTTCAATACCTGGTATCCCCCCCCCCAAAAAAAGAATGATTTCACTCAATCACTAGTAAGTAACCAATGTGACTGTGTAAAGAAGAAACTTTGAGAGATCTAATTAATTTGCTTCTACAAAACGATAAGGGTAAGTAGAGGGGCCATATCTCCGGATTTTAATAGGACTTTTTGATTGTCACCATGCCCAGCTTCTGATCATCTCTTAAAGGTCCTGCCCTCAATATTCCAAAATAATATTGAGCTGGGGATGTAGCTCAGTGGCAAGGCAGTTGCCTAGCATGCATGAGGCACCTAGGCTCAATAACCAGCACCACAAAATAACAATAATAAGGACACTTAGAAAAGTAAGTTTGGGACCTTGTGGATATTAATGACATGAGTGACTAGTGAAGATGTTGTATTTAAAGGGCAATTATCAGTGATACATTATCACCTCGAAGAAATTCCCAACTGTCTTTAATAGGGATTAGCCCCAGAACATACACATTTCTTATCTTTCCTACTGCTCATAATAAAAGTATTGAAAATATGCAGTTCACTATGTATTTATATTATGGCTGCTTGTGATCCCTTAAGATAAAATGAATTTCAAATGACCGATAAAATTAGTAAATTTCTTACAAAATGAAATTTAAAATGGAAAGACAAAATATGTACATTTAGAAAATGCTATGGTTTGGATATTGTTTGTCCCCTCCAAAACGCACGTTGAAATTTAGCCCTCATTATGCGATACGAAGAGGAGGACTTTTAAGAGGTGATCAGAAGCCAGGCATAGTGACATAGGCTTGCAATGCCAGCAACTCAGGAGGCTGGGGCAGGAAGTTCCCAAGTTTGAGGACAGATCCACCAACTTAATGAGATTCTGTCTCAAGAGATAAAATGGGCTGGGGTATGACTTAGTGGTGAAACTCAGGGTTCCATCACCCATACCAAAAATAAATCAATAAACAAACAAATAAATAAAGAGAGGTGGTTAGAGCTCTGGACTCACAGATGGGTTAATTCATTGTGCAACTAACGGGTTATCTCCAGAGTAGGTCTGCTCTGAAGGTCAATAACAGTAGGTCTATCACACATTCCCTGTGTCTTGCCATACAAGGCCCTTCACTACAACAGGACTCTACCAGAAAGAAGGCCATCACTAGATGTGGCCCTGTGAGCTAAAATAAACCTCTCTTTTTTATAACTTACCCTGTGGAATAGTGTTATTAGCAACAGACAAAGACCAAGAAATCAAAATAACGAATTTAGATGCACTATAAAGTATAACTGACTAAAAATACAAAAGAAAACAACGAGGACCAAGGGCCAAGACTGGATGTGACCACCAGCTGAATGATGAAGCAACATAATGCCCTAAGCCAGTGACTCTTGATCAGAATGACTTGCCACCCCCCCCCCCCACACATTTGGCCACATGTGGAGACATTTTGGATTGTACCAATTGGTGAGAGTGCTATTAGTCTCTAGTGGACAAAAGCCGGATACTTCTAAGTTTCCTGCACACAACACAAGCTCCCCACAACAAAGAATGATCTGGTTTGAATTTTTAGTAGTGCTGAGTGAGGTTGAGAAACAAACACATCAGAAAATTATACAATACAGGAGCTGATTAAAATAAATGATAATAATCATTTAAAGTTTCCTCTCATCTATACTTTGTACCAATTTGTTATTAGAAAGTTGTGTCCCGTTTAAGGATATGACCCTTTAGAATGTACAGACCATGAATAATTGGAAATAGTCAATCACGTCTTACTATTCTGCTTATACAAATAAATTTTGCCATTAATCTGTCTTCCACCCATTCAGAAGATCTCCAAATAATTCATCTTTATTTTTATGTTTATACATATTTTTTTTGAAGCTAGGTTCTATGTCTTGGATAAGTGTCAATAAAATCTTCCTGGATAAAAAATGCTTCACTAATACCCTGTCTGGAAAACAGGCTAGAAAAGAAAACTGAATGAAGATTAAGTTAAATGTTCTGCATAATTAAGTCAGTTCTCAATTATGTCCTAAAATAAAATTTCTAAAAGTTAAAACACATAGAAAAATATCAAATATACTAAAAATACAAATCCCACAAAATTCAATGAATGAACCAAAACTCTCACATTACCAACATTGAACTATCCCAAAGGCTCAACATGTTTCAATAATATGAATTTTATAGTTAGAAATGTGGTAAAAATGAAGAATGAAGGATTCCAAAGTAAAATTAACAACCTTGAAGTCACTTCAAGGTAGACAACCAGTTAGAAAAGGAAAAGGTGCTGGATATGAAGTTAGAATGGTCATTTTAGAGAGTGGGAAACTGACAAGCAAGTTTTTGTGGTGAGAATAGTTTATTTTTGTGGGGCTGCATTGAATGAAATGACACAGTGAGCCATTTTGTGTGGTCCTGTTGGTATTTCCATTGGATAGTCACCATGCTGATTCTACAACATGCTCGTGAGCCAAATATGACAAAATGTGTCTGTAAGCAAAAATATGTACATATACATATACACACATATATAATATTGTTTGTTATTTGAATTTCAAAATAAGTATTATATTCAGAATAAATACCACGTGCTAGTTAAGCACATAAAAACACATCTACTATGATTATAGATGGGCATTGCTTCAGTCTAAACATTTTCTAAATGTTTTTCAATGAGAAGGTTTAATATAAAAATGTTTTAATTCATTAACCAACTCATTTAACAAATGCATTAAAACCTACTTTTATAATATGTACTCTGATAACTAAAAGGACATAATCTATGTTATTGTATTATAATCTGGAAGTGGAAAAGAATATGGAAAATCCTCAGAAAAAAAATAATTTTATGAATAGCCAGTAGATTCACTGTTTTCACCAACAAAATCTTTTTCCAGAAATACTAATACAAAGTTAAGGACCTTAGAGTTAGTTTCCTTCCGGAGGGAGTGACAGAAAGCAAGACCCAACTGTAAATTCTTTTTTTTTTTTTTTTTTTTTGGTCTACTAAGAGAAAAATTGTTCTCTGTCTCATTGTGCTATATCAACTCTTGAGTCATGAGGAATTAACCATGCTCAGACTACTTCTAAATCACTGCCTTTCTTAATTCTGGAAAGTTCTCTGCAGTTGTTTCATAAGATATGGCAATCACCATTCATCTCTACCTTTTTCATCTCCTCTCTGGAACACCTCATAAGACAAATGTTAGTCTCCTCCCCCCACACACACCTTTACTCTATTTTTTAAAACTCCTTTTCCTTTTTTTTTTTTTACATTGCTTCCCTATGTGCTACATTCTTGTATCTTCAGACCTATCTCTCTTTCAGTTCACTAACTCTTTCTTCCACTGTGCCAGACACACAATTAAACCTATTGTATGAGTTAGCATTCCAGAGAAGTAGAACCAATGGAAGGAAGGTAGGTAGGTTGGTTGGCAGATAGATATTTATTACAAGAATTGGTTTACACAACTATGAAGGCTACGCAGCCCCATCATCTGCCAGCTGTAAGCAAGAGAACCAGAAAGCCAGTGGTGTATTTCACTCCAAGTCCAAGAACCAGGATGGGATTTATTGTGTAAGCACCCGAGTCCAATGGTCCAACAACCTGGAGTGCCAGTTTCTAAGAGATGAGAAGATGGGCATCCCAGCTCAAACAGATCAAATTTACCTTTCCCCTACATTTTTCTTCTTATTGAGTCCTCAACAGATTGGATGGTGCCCAGCCACATTAATGGGGGTGATCTTCTTTATTTAGTCTATCAATTCAAATGCTAATCTCAGCCAGAAACACTCTCACCAGAAATGAGATTTTACTAGCTATGTGGGCATCCCTTAGTCCAATCAAATGGCCACATCAAATTAATCATCACATCTATACAATGCATTTCCAGTAACTATATTTTTCATCTTTAGATGTTCTTTGTAGTTCTTTTTCAAATCTGCCTTTTCTTTAGTATAGTACTTTTTGTAGTTTATCCCTTCTTTTATGTTCTAATTTAATTTCTTTTAGAATATTAGTTGATGATTTTCATTCATTTGTTTGTTTACTATTAAATCATGGAAGAAAAAAAATTCCAGCCAATGGATTGAATTGTGCTGACATGAGACATTGCCTCTCACTTCAAACACATGCTCAAATAAAACAGTACAACCAAACAAAATTAAATAACTCAGTTATAAATTAAGAACAAGAAAGCTGTAGGTGTTAGAAATGAAGAGGAAATTTGAAGAGTAATACATTGAAGGCCTAATTCCCAATACCTCAGAATGTGACCTGACTTGGAAACAGATTTGTTACAAATTTAATTAATAAATTAAGATTAGATTGTACTGGAGTAGAGTGGGGGTTTTGTAAAAATATTTAAACCAAAGAATTCCACTGAATTCTGAGCAGATTTAATTCCCCCTATGGTTCCAAAAATCAAACCCAGGATCTCCTGTATGCAAGGCAACTGCTGAGCAGAATTTTTGAAAAATGTATGCATAATATATTCTGTCAACTAAAGAGTATTATTTCAAAGAGAAAAATGTTAAAAGCATTGTAAGACTAGAGAGGAAAATTCTGAATAACTGTAGAGATACAACAATTAGACTGAAAGTAGGCTTCTTGAAAGTAATAATGGATGCCAAAAGAAGGGAGAATAAAATTTTTGAAATGCTGATAGAAAAATTCAACTGCTAGCCCAGAAGTGTCTACCACTATCACTCAAAGATAAAAGTAAAATAAAAATCTTTTCAGATTAATAAACAGTTAAGAGAATTTAGCAGTGACAGACACCCCCCCCCCCGAAATAAAGGAGTTTTGTCAAGAATTAGGAAAATTACTTCTGAAGAAAAGTTAACAATGGAAGAAGAATAAACTAGCAAAAATTAAAATAAATTTTAGAAGTTTCTAAAATAATAGCAACAATGACATAATATAGTATGTGAATTTTAGAAGGTAGACAATAACATGGAAGATAAGAGTGAAGAAGATCAGAGTTAAAGAATTCTAAGTTTCTTATACTATTTGGGAGGAAACAAGAGATGCCTATTAATTTTAGATAATCCTTCCAATATGTTGCTGAATGTGATATTTTGCTGGAGATTTTAATATCAATCTTCATAAGAGATATTGGTCTGTTGTTTTCTTGCCTTATACTATTTTTCTCTGGCTTTGATATCAGGTTAATCCTGGCCTCAGAGGATGCATTGGTGAGTGTTCCTTCTTCAATTTTTTGAAAAAGTTGAGGATTGGTGTTAGTTCGTCTTAAATAATAGGTAAGGGTTGGGGATGTGGCTCAAATGGTAGCACACTTGCCTGGCGTGCGTGGGGCACTGGGTTTGATCCTCAGCACCACATAAAAATAAAATAAAGGTATTGTGTCCACCTAAAAAAACCTAAAAAGTAGATATTAAAAAAAAATACTAGGTAGAATTCACCAGCCATTGGGTCCAGAGCTTTTCTTTATTGGGAGAACTTTTATTACTAATGCAGTCTTTTTAATGCTTACATATCTAGATATAAATCTACCAAATCATGTGATTGAATCTTGGTAGACTTTTTGCCTCTAGGAATTTGTCCATTTAATCTACATGTCCAAGTTGTTGGTATACAATCATTCATAAAACTCTCTTATAATTATTTTTATTTATATCTAATCAGTAGTGATGGCCCTGCTTTTATTTCTGATTTTGATAATTTGAGCCATCTCTTTTTTTCTTAGTCAATCCAGCAACAGAATTGTTAATTTTCTCAAACTGTTGGCAGAATCAATTTGGGGTTGTATTTTTTTTTCCATTTTCAAAAACCAACAAGGAAAACACTATTAGATTTTATGTATGTATATATATTATATGTATAATATATAATATGAAGATATTATACATATAATATATATTATATATACATGTGTGTAAATATATATATACTTATATTACTTGTGATGAACCTTTATTTTATTTATTTATTTTTATGTGGTGCTGAGAATTGAACCCAGTGCCTCACACATGTTGGCAAGCGCTCTACTGATGAGCTATAACCCCAGCCCAGCACTATTAGATTTTAAGGTTCAAATTTAATCTTCTTTGGTTTGAGGCTTTGCTTCTTTGACCCACTGGGACAGAGACCCTATAGCACCCTGAAACTTGGCTAAACAGTTGTCATCTGGCCTACTGACCAAGGGAACAGTCTTGATGACCTTGAAATTGCCCTTGGGATCATTCTTTTCTTTTCTTGAAGAATAGAGTGCACATTTGCTGCTGAATATCTCTATCATCCCATCCTCTAGAATCCAGTGACTCTCAGCCTTCTCCATCTCATCTGGTCTCCATCCCTTTGAGTTCAAACTGGCAATATTTCTGTTCATATAATCATATAATCTCTTTATTGAATAATACTCCAACCACATCTTGATGTTCTCTTCAGAAAATGCTCTCTCAGTTTTCACAATATGGATAGACTGAAAATTGTCAAAATCCGGCTCTTGTTGCTTAACAATGCTTTCAACTCATTTTTTATTTTCTTGCAACTTACTGTAAATAGTCAGGAGAACCAAGCCACATCTTCAACATTTCACTTTGAAATCTCCTCAGCTGAATGTCCAATTTCATCATCCACAAAACACTAGACCACAATTTACCCAAGTTCTTTGTCACTTAAGAGCCAGGATTACCTTTCTTCCAGTTTCCAATGACCTGTTCTGAGGCTCATTCGAATAGCCTTTAATTTCTGTCAAAGGCTCGGTAGAATAGCCTTTAATGTCCATATTAAAGGCTACCCACATCCTGTTCATGATTATTGGTGTATTCTCCAAAAAGATGTAGTGTTCTTTCCAGGTCTCTTCTTATTCACCCCTCACCAGAATCACTTTATTTATTTATTCATTTATTTAGGTACCAGAGATTGAACTCCAGGCTGCTTAGTCACTGAGCCACATACCCAGCCCTTTGTATTTTATTTTGAAATAGGACCTCACTAAATTGCTTAGAACCTCACTAAGTTGCTGAGGCTGGCTTTCAACTTGTGATCCTCCTGCCATAGCCTTTTTTTTTTTTAAGCTTCATTTTTTTTTTATTGGTTGTTCACAACATTACAAAGCTCTTGACATATCATATTACATACATTAGATTGAAGTGGGTTATGAACTCCCAATTTTACCCCAAATGCAGATTGCAGAATCACGTCGGTTACACATCCACATTTTTACATAATGCCCAATTAGTAATTATTGTATTCTGCTACTTTTCCTATCTCCTACTATCCCCCCTCCCCTCCCCTCCCATCTTCTCTCTCTACCCCATCTACTGTAATTAATTTCTCTCCTTGATTTTTTCCCATTCCCCTCACAACCTCTTATATGTAATATTGTATAGCAATGAGGGTCTCCCTTCATTTCCATGCAATTTCCCTTTTCTCTCCCTTTCCCTCCCATCTCATGTCTCTGTTTAATGTTAATCTTTTCTTCCTGCTCTTCCTCCCTGCTCTGTTCATAGTTGCTCTCATTATATCAAAGAAGACATTTGGTATTTGTTTTTTAGGGATTCTGCCATAGCCTTTTGAGCCACTAGGATTACAGGCATGAGCCACCACATCTGGCCAGAATCACGTTTAATATTGATATTTCTATTAACAGTCCCTTCAGTGCAGTCTAGGCTTTTCCCTCCAGTTTCAACCTACTACCCAGTTCCAAATCCACTTCCACATTTTTAGGTATTTGTTACAGCAGCACATCATTTGGTGATACCAAAATCTCTCATAATCTGCCTCAGTTGCTATAACAAAATGTCACAGACTTTGTAGCTTAAGCCTCAAAAATTTAGATTCTTACAGTTTGGAAACTGGAACCTGGAAAGTACAAGATCAAAGTTTGGCAACATTTGGTTTCTGGTAAGTACTGTTTCTGGCTTGTAGATGGCTGCCTACTCACTGTGTTTTCACGTGGTCTTTCCTTGGGATGTGTACCTGGAGAGAGAGAGAGAGAGAGAGAGAGAGAGAGAGAGAGAGAGAGAGAGCTCTTCTCTTTTTATAAGGATACTAACTATGAGATCAGGGGCCCTTACATATAACCTCGTTTAACCTTAATTAATTTCTTAAAATCCCATCTCCAAAGACAGAGAAGAAATTCACAAAGAAATTCCAAAGAAATTCACAAAAACGTGAATTTCTAAGTGAAATGTTAAGGCAACGACATATGAATTTTGGAGAGATGCAATATTCAGTCCATAACAGTCTCTAAGTATTTTCTAATTTCTCTTATGAGTTCTTCTTTAATCTATTGGTTGTTTAAGAGTTCATTTTTTTACAAATTTATAAATTTTTAATCTTCCATTTGTTATTGATTTCTAAGTCCATCCTGTTGTGGTTAAATCTAGTGGGACTTTGTTTGTGACATAAGATATGGTCTATCCTGGACAATGCTCCATGTTCACCTGAGAAGAAGGAGTATTCTATTGTCATATAGAGTGTCCTGTATTTGTCAGTTAAGACTTTGATTTACTATGTTGTTCAAGTCCTCTAGAGCCTTACTTATCTTACTTATTTGATTGTTCTATTTCTAAGATTGGGGTAAAAAGTAAGCCTCCAACTATTGTCATAGAAATGTTTATTTCTCCCTTCTGTCAATTTTTATGTCATCTATTTTGGGGTGTCTTGTTAGGTAAATAAATGTTTATAATTGCTATGTTTTCTTAATATGAAGAATCTTTTGTTAATAAAAAATATCTTTCTTTGTCCTTTTGAAAAATATTTTTAGCTGTAGATGGACACAATACCTTTATTTTATTTATTTATTTTTACCTAGTGCTGAGGATCAAACTCAGTTCCTTACACATGCTAGGCAAGCATTCCACCACTAAGATATAACGCCAGCCTTCCTTTTTTTCTCTTGTAAAGTTTTTCATTTAAAGACCTTTTAATCTAATATTAGGATAGCCACCTCTGCACATTCTTTATTACTATTGGCATGGAACATATTTTTCCATCCTTTTACTTTCAATCTTTGGTATCTTAGAATCTTCAGTCTTTTTTCTACTTTTCAGATTCAATAATTTCCATTTTCCTATCTTCAAGTTTGCTGATTTTTTCTTCTATATGTTCTAACTGCATTTGACTCCCTCTGGTGTATTTTTTATTTCCGTTCTTGTCTTCTTATGCTCTATATTTTTTTTAGGTTTTATATCTCTTTATTGATATTTCTTTTTAAATTTTTTTCATGTGATATTTTGTATTGACTTCTATTTTCTTGATTTTTCTCCACATTTCCTTTAGTTTAGTTCTTTGAGCATTTCTAAAGCAGTTGCTTTAAAGTCTTTGTCTAGTCAATCTGGCACAGTTTGATAGGACAGTTTCTTTTAGATCATTTTTTCCCTTTGAATGGGCCATACTTCTCTCTTTTTGTGCCTTGTGATTTTGTTGTTATGGTTGAAAACAAGATATTTGAATCTAATAATATGATAACTCTGAACATCAAATTATGTTCTCCCGAAGTTCTGCTACTTGTTATTTATTTATTTTTATTGTTGTAGACTGCTGTGTGCAAAGGCTCAGCCTGAAGTGTAGGCTAAAGCTCTTCTCAGGTCTTTTCTGTCTTTCCCTAGTCATGTTCTGTCACTTTCCGATTTGCCCTGTAGATGTAATTGCTTTCCTCCTAAAGTCCTAGTCTTCACTGTCTGGCTCCACCAAGGAGAAGCAGAGAAAAGGAAGAGGGACAAATAAAGAAGATGAAGAAGATGGCAGCCCTTGAAGTTCCCAGCAGTCACCTCAGCTGAGGGGGAGGAACTTTCAACAAATAGGGGAGGTGTTAACAATGACGGCACCTCTGCGCCTGCACCTCTGTGATGAGAGTAGTGATTAACAATCCCAACACAGATCCCTGGTGGTTGGAGAACAGGGACTTATTACCCACCATGGCTCTCTCCATCTCCACACAAGCTGCTCCAAAAACTGCACAGGTACCTGCCATGAGGCTTGGGGACCATGAATAGCTGGGACTGGGCCAAGAATGATAGTTACTGAAATTCACTGCTGTTTACCATCCAAGAGTTTGCCTGGAAGTGGCAAGCATTCAGTGGGCTCCAGAGTTCCAAAATAGCTCTTTCAGACAGATTCTGCCTGTGAGATTGTTGTCTAGGTTGGAAGGTAGCCGGCGGGGGTATGGATGGATTCCTGGTGCTTCCTTCTCTTCCATATTCCCAGAATCCTCCTCCCTGGTTAAGTATATTTAAGAAATACAAAGTCCATAAATACCAACATTTTTGTGAACTGAGGTATTTTCTTTATTTTAAGGTAAAGAGGGGAAAAAAAAGATTAATATAACCACCTGCTTCTACTTGGGAGAAATTCTACAGTACAAATGCATCTATACGGAGTACTGCCTCATGACATCACACAAAAGTCAGGGCTGATCTCACATCATTACTATATCCTACAAATATTATTCCTAATGATGCCAAAATCTGGGGATTCAAGATGTTGAATACGATGGGGGAGAATGAGATCCTTAAGTAAGAGAAAGTGAGATGCATGTGAATCCTGGACTCAGGGAGAATTGAAATTCATGCTACACCATGGAACACACATGGAATGTGATTTATTCATTCACTCCTTCACTCATCCATTTGTTCAATAAGTACTGTGTGCTACTTATACCCTAATTACTGTCCTAGACATGGAGTGTAAACAGTGAACAAAAAGACAAAAGTCTCTGTCTCATGAAGTCTGCATACATGTAGGTAAAAAATTCGTAGACATGACAAGTAAATTATGCCCTTTGTTCTAAGGAGGTAAGTGCTCTGAAAAAAATATAAAGCAAGGAAAGATAATGCGGAGTGACAGGATGGCAGAGAGGTGCTGCTAGTTCTTACAGAGTGTTTAGGGAAGACCAACCTCACTGCAGTAAATACTCTACTGTATTTGAGTTATAGTTAATTCATTCAGGAGTCAAACCTTCCCGTCCAACCTGTTAATGCACAATACTGAAATTAGCCTAACTTTCTCCACCTGGAGATGCTTTTGATCTTTTTCCCTTATTAAATTAAAATGTACCAAAACCCTGTGCCTGATACTTAGTGGATCAGGCAATGTACAAAAACCTGAATAAATATCCCCCATCCTCCCCCTCCCCTTAGAGCTGTATACAATTATTAGAGTGATTCTTTAAAGAACTTGTTAAAATGCCAAAATAGTGCCACAGAAAACACGTCAAATAAAGATTTAAGTTTTCTTTGTGAAAAAAAAAAGTGTTTAACGAGGGTTTATGGGGTTTTATAAAAACACCTTAACACCTTCCAGACCTAAGGGAGAAAAAGCTCTCTTTAAGTATCATACACCAATAGCAGACCACCCAATGCTGACGACTAGAAGCCTCTAACAGACCCATCCTTAGGAGCCTATGTGGAGACCCTTAATTTTATGGTCATTTTAATTGTATTTGGGTTATTACCTCATGCTCCAGCAAACACCTAGAGTATTTAATAAAAATGAGTGCAGAACACTGTTCCAGTTAAAGTATGTATTAACCAAAATCATAAACTAAGTATGTTTCACCATAAATTAACTGGGTGTTTAGTGTTTTGCCTTTGAGTTGTATTTATTTTCTTTCAACATGGTATGCTTCAGTATGTACCAAATCAATGTTAACTGGCTTAGCATTTAGACAGACTCTGCTATCTCCAGTCATTACACTCCCACCAACCTACCTGTCCTGGATATTAGAGAGTGATAAGTACGGTTAATCAACTCTGCAGAATGATTATAAAATATCACCAGTATTAAAAAACAAAATGAATCTGGAAAAGAAAAAAAAACCTGCATTTTGTAATCATCTAGAGTCTCTCTATAGTAGTACTACTCATATCAATGTTGGTTCTGATACAAAAAGTTGGGGGTTTCTACAGCAAACCAAAGAAAATCTTGCAAAAATAAAAAATCCTCCCTCATTTTGTATTTGTATTCAATATCAACAATGGATTCTTAATTTTTGCTTCAGTGTTCTACAGAAAAAAATAGGTTAAAAAAAAAATACAGGACTTAGAGGTGATAATGTTCACTGCCGCCACTGTCCACCTAGGTTTTCTAGCCTAACTCCTTAATTACCGAATGTGTAGCTGCTTCTATTTCCTTACATCATCATTCCATAACCCATTAAATTTAGCATCTGTGCAATCGTCTGCCTACTACTCACATTGCACTGAAAGAGTTGTTGTTTAAGTTCCTTGAAATGTCCTAATTGCCAAAATTGCTGATGTCTTTTCAGTTCTCAATTGATTTGACTTCTCTGTAACTTCTACCTACGGGACGCATCCTCCATGAAACTCTTCCTTGGTCTTCCACACCACCACCATTCCGGTTTCATCCCACCTGTCAGAGCGCCTTCTCAGTCTCCTCCACTGGCTCCTTTTTCTCTGAGCATCTCTTAATGATGGATGGTCTGACATCATCCTGCGCAGCCTTCTCTTTCCACTCTGCAGATACTCTCTGGTAGATTCATCTTAATCTTCCAAATATCTGGTTGGTTACAATTCAAAGTGAATTGCATGGTGCTCCCTTCACCCAAGAACAATCAGTTCTTCCTCCAGGACTCCCTGCCTCCGAAGAGTGCTGCCACCCACCAAGTGCTAGTGCTAGAAACCTCGATGCCATCAATGCTTCCTCCTTTCCTTTGACCCCCACAGAGGTTGCCAGATTAAAAGTACACGATGCTCACTGGGTTTGAATTCCAGATAAACAACAAATTTTGTAAGGATTAGCATCTGTGAAATAGTGAAGTTTAACTGAGCACAATTTATTTTATCTTGCAATCCCACCCCTTCATCTGAGCAAACATCAAGCTCCTAAATATGCCTCCAGTCTCTTCACCTCCTGTAACACTCTATCACCTCCAGCCAAGACCCAGCCACAGTTGTCCCTTGCCTGGACCTCTAAAACAGATTCCCAGTCAGATTCACGGAATGCTTGTGACCCCCTAAAATCCATCTCTACTTGGCAATCAGAGTGATCTTTTATTAAATACATGAAATGGATCCGTTTGTTCTTATTTCCCCTTAACAATTCCCTTATAATTAAATCCTAACTCTGGCCTCTGCCTACCTCTTCGGCATAGTTTTTAGTGACTCTATTGAGTTTGCTGTGTTTGGGCCATAATTATCTTATTTCTATTCTTCAAACTCATTAAGAACTTCCCTGCCCTCACAATACCATTGCCACTGCTCAAACTTTATAGACATGTATAACAGATTTTTTTAAAGTAATTTATTAAGGAGAAATTCACATAAAATAAAATTAACCATTTAAAAAGTGAACAGTTTAGTGCATTTTCAATGTTGTGCAA
This sequence comes from Urocitellus parryii, assembly GCF_045843805.1. Taxonomy (NCBI): domain Eukaryota; kingdom Metazoa; phylum Chordata; class Mammalia; order Rodentia; family Sciuridae; genus Urocitellus; species Urocitellus parryii. Next base: position 19,880,405 of record NC_135540.1, read on the forward strand.
TGACCTCCTTTCTATTGTTCCAAAACATTTCTATTGCTTCATGCAGTAAGCGGCTCTTCCCCATTCAGCCCTCCTCTCAGGCCCTGGCATCTATCCAACTCTCTCTGCCCCATGAACTGGCCTATTCCGGACATTTCCTAAACATGGAATCATACAATATGTGGCTTTTAATGTCTGGCTTCTATCACTTTTAGCATATTGTTTTGGAGGTTCATTCATGTTGTGACATGTATCCATACTTCCCTTCTTTTGTGACTGAATAGTAGGTATGTATATATCACGATTTGTTTATCCGTTTATCTGTTCATGGACATTGGGCTGTTTCCACCTTAACTACTAGGAACAGTGATCCTATAAACATGTGTGTGCACAGGTACTTATCCAAATCCCTCTTTTCAGTTCCTTTGGACATATGACAAGGAGTGGAATTGTGGCATAATATAATTATATATGTATATGATGTGTGTAATACATAATATAATTCTAGGTTTGATTTTTGGGGGAATCACCATACTACTTTCCACAGTGACTGAGACATTGTGCTTTCCCACCAGCCAATATGAGGGTTACAACTTCTCCATATCCTCTTCCACACTTATTTTATGTGGCATCTTAATTACTGCCATCCAATTCTCAGAGTGAAGACAATGATTAGGAATAAAAGAAAATAATCATAGCTATCTTAGCAGATGTGAGGTGATAATCTAGTGTGATTTTGATTTGCATTTTCCAAATGACTAATGAATTTGAGCATTTTCAATGTTTTTATTGTTTGTCTATCTCATTTGAAAGAATATCTATTCCAGTCCTTTCTCAATTTGTTCATCTTTTTGTGTTGAACACTTAAAGCTCTTTATCTATTCTGGATACTACACTTTCATCAGATATGTAATTTTCAAATAGATCTTTCCATTCTGTAGATTGTCTTTTCACATTTTTAACACCCTTTGATGTATCTAAGCCTTCAATGAAGTCTTTTGATGATGTTTAATTAACTTTTTTTTCTTTTATTGGTATTATTTCAAAGAATCAATTGCTAAATCCCTGGTCGTGAAGATTTATCCCTATTTTTCCTTCTACGATTTTTATGACTTTGATTCTCATCTTGGGTTATTGATCCATTTTGTGTTAACCTCTGTAGATGGCATGAAGCAAGAGTCCAACTTGATTCTTTTGCACATGAATATCCAGTAGCTCCAGGCTATAACAGAAAATTTCCCAGTCTCCTCCTCTTCCTTGTCTTCTCCCCTGTCTGGCCTTTATATATCCTTGTGGACTCAGGATAAATGTCACTTCTCATCAAAACCCTCCTTGAACACCTGCTCTGTCCCTTCTGCAGGAGATATGCCTGGCCCATCATCCGCTGTGCTGCACGGCCCCTTATTTGTGCTCCCTGCTTCTGTCCCCCTCAGCTGCATCCAGAGGCAGAATGATCTGATCCATTTCATGCTTTAAAAAAGTTCACTCTGCCATGTAATGGATTTTAGGGTACAATGAAGCATTCAGAGAGTCTGCCTGGAAGTCTATTTTAGAGATCCATGCAAGAGAAAATGGTGGGTAGATCTCATATGGAGGTGATAGAAAAAAACAGGACAGAAAGAGACTCCAATATTCAAGTATATGTTACACACATGAGGACCTATGTCTGTCTGATTCACCTCGTCCCTCCATTTCCCAGCATAGTGTCTGTTATATAGGTTTGTTAAATCCATAATTTTTGTTGAATCATTAACTTTCCATAGTATATCTCCCACACAGATCTCTTCTCAACCACACTTAAGGACCTCTCATTTAATAATTACAAAATCTTTTTCATGCTTCCAAGTATCTGCCTGAATTGACCTACACTCATTCTTTGTGTAGCAAGTATCCTGGAAAACATGGAGCATTTTTTGGAAAACATGGAGTCAGTTTTCTATGGCTAGAATGGAATACCTGGCACTGGGTAACTTATAAAGAAAAGAGGTTTATTTGGCTCACAGTTCTGAGGCCTGAGAGCATGGTGTCTACATTGGTTCCATTCTGGTGAGGACTTCAGGATGGATGGCTTCACAAGGATGGGAGCATGTGTAAGAGGGAGACATCACATGTTGGGACAGGGAGCCAAAAAGGCTGGGGGTGGTTTGTTCTTTTATAACAATCCTTTTACAAGAACTAACTCATGGATCCCATGGAAACTACATTAATCCCTTCCAGAGGCATCACCCCACACAACCTATTAGTTCCCACTAGCTCTTATTCCTTAAAGGTCCTACAACCTCTTAACATCACAACACCAGGGACCAAGCTTCCGGCACAGGAAGACTTGACGGACAAACCACAGCACACGCTGAAGTGTCACCTCCCGCATAAAGACCTACTAACCTTCTATAGATGCCTACTGACTCCTTTAGAGCATCTTGTGGCTCTCTCCATAACAGCACTTATCGCATTGTATTGCAGTTGTCATAAGCGTGGTCCTATGCTAGGCTATAAACTCTTCAGTGGCAGGGAACAAACTTTTTTTTCTTTCAATTTCTCAATGCCTCACACAGTACAAGACACTTAGTAGAAACACAAAAAATATTTGTTAAATATATGGGTGAATAAACATGTAGGCGATAAAAACAACAACAAAAACATGAATCAAATCAACAAATGCTTTTTCTGTGTTCCCATAAATGCAAAGACCTGAAAGTCACCCCAGAAAGACACAGTAGTTGCTTGGGTCTCTCTCATAATTGCCAGGCTATTTATGAACCTGTCCTTTAAATTTTGTTTAATTACATAAAAATTAAAATCCTGGGTCAATGAGTTAGCGAGACAAATTGATAAACAGGCTTTTATAATTTTTTTCCTATATGTAAGAGGAAAAAGAAATAAGATATGGCCATTTGTACTCCCAATATGGATCAGTGGGAAAGATGCACAAAAATGAAACAATTCATAAAATTTATATACCAAGTAATGGAAAACTAGCTATAACTAATTACTAAATTATATAACAGTTTAAAGCTATAAATGTGATGAAATTCATTTATTTAAGAAAAAATTGTTGTAGACCTATTCTTTTAATAAGTTTTGTGCTCAATGCTGGGCATAGAGTCATGAATAAGACAACCCTTCCTTAGTCAAAAATTCCTTTATGTATCAGAAAAAAAATAATGAATCCTGTATTCAGAACCATACACATCGTCCCAGCAATAGTGTAAACATTATTAGTAGATCATGGATGAAGACTGTCTGATCTATAGAATTTCTCTAAGGACCATCAAACCAAGAAGAAATTAAGCTTCTCAGTTGTTGTTGTTAAGTATTTTGCTATCATCTATAAACCTACAGGTAGAAAGATTTATGATTACTAGAAATCACAACATGAAAAGGCTCAAGAGTTAGGAAACAATTTCCACGGTGAAATAATGTTCTACCCAAAGCGGGCAACTTCATCTGACCGCAGATGCCCAAATATGAGTCAAGCATTGTCTGATTTCGTGACATTTCAAGAGAAGTCACAATAAATTCAAAGTTTATGTGAGGCCTTTTGATGTTTAAATGTTGGTGCTGTAAAAGAGACAGTTCCTTGCCCCCTCGATATCTGTTCTCCCTTTCTTTTGAACCGATGAAACTCCAATCTTATTCTAGCTATAATGTCCCAATTACAAGACTGCATTTTCTAGCTCCATTTTTTGATGAGGTGCCTGATGAGAGGTAAGCAGAGCTATTAGGTGACTTCTAGAGAGGGCTGAGTTAGTTGGAAGAAATGCTGTTTTAAATACTTCATCTTACTTGGATGGAGTGTGCTTGTTTTATGCAACTAAATAAATTCTAACTATTATTTCATGTTTTCTTTTTAATCACAAGATGAACCAATAAAAAAATTTTTGCGGTCTATATCTAGCCTTCCAGTCACCTATTTGTGACTTCTTTAGGGGGACACTGAAAACATATTAAAAGTTAATAAGTTATACAGGAGTAGTAGACGCACAAGTGTCGGTATACGTCTGTATTTCCTATACTGAGAGGTCTAGATGCAATGACACTCTAGTAGCAATAAACATATCTAGCATGCAAATCTTGGTTCGCAAATACCATTTTCTCATGGAAATTGAAATCTGTTCATCAGTTTTTCATTGCTATTCAGAAATATCTGGAGATAATCAGTTTATAAAAAGGAAAGGTTTATTTTGGCTCACAGTTTTGGAAATTTCAGTCCCTGAGCAATGGGAGTAGTCGTCCCATGGCTTTGAACTTGAAGAAGGCAGCAGATCCTGGTGGAAGCATGTAAGAGAAAAACCACTCCACACATGGTCAGGATGCAAAAAGAGAAAGAGGAAAGCATCAGAGTCCCACATCCCCTTCAAGGGCATTTCCCCAGCTACGTAAAACCTCCCAACAGACCCAAGGTCTTAAAGTGTCAACTAGAGTCTAAGGAAGATCTGCCTGGCAATGATATGGCAGAAACACTGAAATGGGAAAGGGGCCTCACTGCAAGCTAAGAAGCCATAGATATCTAAGTGAGAGTGGAGGGAATTTGAACTCTAGTTATTAGTTAGGCTAGGAAGGAGATGTTACAGAAATTCACATTTTCAAGTTCAGGAATTGGTAGCTGCGTTTGAAAAACAAGGAAAGAGCCACAGATGCTCAGCTATCATTGAAGATAGTTAAGTTAAGATAGCATCTTGACAGAAATAAGGAAGCTGGGAGGGACAGATGATGAACCCAATTTTGGCCATGTTGAACTTTAAGCAATGATGGAACATTTGGAGATATGAGGTTGGAACTCAGAAAAGAGATTCAAGCTGGAAGTACATTTGTGTCACAAGCAAAATGTTAATTGCTAAAATCATTAGCATGTATGAACTCTTTGATGGAAAAAAAACATGCAACAAAGAAAATCATAAGAACAAGGCTACAGAGGGGAAAAGACTGAAAATAGGCTCTTGTATTTCTATGCCCAATTATTAGCAGAAAATGTGAACATTTTGGTTTAAAAAATATAGCAGGCAACTTTTAAGATGGCACCTGCCTCATGTCATCACCAGGAATGGCTTATGACTAGACTGGTGGGGCTGTAGTGCCCACGTCTGCTACATGACCCTGCACCACCGTGGCTATCACTATTAATCAAGAAGATAGAACCAATAGCCTGACCCAAGCAAAGCTAGTGAAACCTCTCCCTAAATCTTGTATTCATAACCTGGACTGAAAAGACATTGCAACTGGGCATAAAGTTAATGGTAGAGTCCCAGAGGAAAAGTCAACCAAGTCTCGTTGCTTCTAATATTGCTGAAGCTTAATAACAAAGGTATGGTTTTGCCTTCTCCGTGATACACAGTCTCTTTCCAAAAAAATATCACCAAGCTGGGCATGGTGGTGCATGCCTATAATCCCATTGACTTGGGGGGCTGAGACAGGGGCATCAAAAGTTTGAAGTCAGCGTTAGCAACTTAACAAGGCCCTAAACAACTTAGCAAGGTCATGTCTCTCTCTCTCTCTCTCTCTCTCTCTCTCTCTCTCTCTCTCTCTCTCTCTCTCTCCATATATACACACACACACACACACACACATATAAATATGGCAAGGGATGTGATTTCCATTGCTGCAAACAAAAGGCTTAACTTATACCATAAATATTTTAATAACTACTCCTTTAGTGCTACTCAAACTTCAGTTGTTAATCATCTAGGCCTTTTATTAAATGTAGATTCAGAATAAGTCCAGAGTATAGCTTGAGAGTCTGCCTTTCCAGCCAAATCCCAGGTGATGCCATTGGGACACACTCAAGCTAGTGAGGCACTGCAGAGAACTATCTTTGTCCCCAGCTGGGTGTGGTGGCACAGACCAACAGTTCCAGCTACTTGGGAGGCTGAGACAGGAGGATCTCTTAAGCTCACAAGTTAGACCAACCTGGGCATAGTGGGACCTATCTCAAAAATATATATATATATATCTCTATCCTTAAGGCAGGCAAGTCATACACATATGAAATAAATGATTTGTGGTGTTACTAGGCAGCACAAAGTACCGTGAATGGGTGTTAGCCTTGACTTTGTTTAAACCTACTGTGTTATCACACGCACATCACTGAATCAAATTGGACCTGAGTGTCTTCAATGCAGAATGTCAGTTTGGCAGGATGTCTAATCAAGTCCCTCTCCACTCATAGTTTTATCCATAATTATAATTAAAATTATTTACAGAAATGGGGGAACATCAAGGTGGACAATTGTCAGATATGTGTATGTGTAAACATATACATCTATATGTATATTAAGAAAAGAATCATGCCTAATAAAATATGCATTTAATGATTTCAAAAATATACATGATAACAGTGATTGGAAAAAGCTTAATAAAAATATTCATATTAATTTTAAAATGTGTAGAGAAAGAAAAAAGCCTTTGTCTTGGAATTTATAGGTAATTCTAGTATTTCCTCTTTATCCTTTTCGATACTTTCTACCATCAACAGGTGCACTCTTTGTAAGAAACCCCACATCCCTGAAAGATAGTATCCATTCTTGTGTCCCCCCTGGACTGTCCCAATCTTACCCAACCTCTTCCACGTAGGGGAGCTCAGAGGTTGGGAATGGTTGTCAGCCGATATGTTAGACGTTTCCTTCTCACGAGTAAGCAGAATCTGGAAGTTGTTTGTCCAGTGCTCCTTGAGGTGTATTGAGACCCCTGGGAACTGAGCGGCCGTTCAATCTGACTGACCTTTTGCCCGGTTTCTGGTTTTTACCCCAGCTCCCTGCTGGGAGAGGGGCCCAGCCTTGAGACCCAGATGAAAAAGCTGGATGAAGCCTTTGCTCTCCTTAATCCTTGCCAGTCCAGGAGACAGACCTCGGAGTGGCACCACCACCGCTACCATCCCACACCCCCCGCTGCCACCTAGAGGTCTGTCCACGGCCCAAGGAGAATTCCCAGCAACTACACCCAGGTAGTGGGAAAACCCACAACACTTGAGAAATATATCCCCCAGTTCCTAGACATTAGTCTGCCAAATACTTCTGCAAATGACTTCTCTAAGTTCCCAAGCAGACTACAAACATAGCAACGCATTTTGCAGGTTAATTCACTATATTGAAAAGGTAGCAACTGCAGTTTATCTGCTCTTCAGCCATGGTGCAAACACACATATGTCTGTGCGTCCATTATGGATGAATCATGATCATAAAGCATCTTCAACAGGTTCCTCACCTGTTGAAGGAGAGAGACAACTCTCAAGCCTCTTCAATTAACATTCTTAACTAAAGTCCTTTACCAAGCAATTGCGCTCACTTTGGGGACCCATTCTGCTTTCTCCCATTATGTCCATAAAGCTAGCGAGGGTTGTGACCCACAGTATTTTATGGTTAGTTGTCTGAGTGTTCTCTTGAGAGTTCCTTGAACACGGGCTTTTGTTCTCTTGCTCTTTGTGTCTGGGTGTCTCCTATAGTGACTGGCTCACAGAGGGCCTCAATATACAGCCACTGGACTTAACAAAGACACAGAACAACATCTCAGACTTCAGCAATACCTGCAAAATGAGTTTTCTGTATAGTTCTGAACTGTTCCTGACATCCTGAAAAATATATATATATATATTTTATAAAAACTAGGTATGCTGGATTTCATCAAGAGAACCTTGTGCTCTCTTATTTGATAATAGGAAAAGGAAAAAACAAACCAAAGGTGGGGAATCCCTAGTCAATTACTTTACAAATTAGTAGAGTCCTCCTTCTTCAGAAAGAATTTAGGGCCGTTTTACAACATGCCAAAGGATGAGAGCTGGCAAGCTTCGCCTTATTGATTCTCAAAAGCCCTGAAGCAACTTCTCCAGAGAGAGCAGCAGCTCACCAGAATTTGGACAATAAGAAAACAGAATGAAAACACCAGGACCTTGGTAAACAGTAAAGATGTTAGGCGAGTGGACCTTGAGCTAGGACAGAATAATTTTTTTTTTTCCCCCTGAAAAATCTGCCTTAGCAGTTCCTTGGGTCACCTGAAGAACATTTGGTAAGATATATAAATAATAGTTTTTCTTTTTACCCTAGTAGATAAAGAATTCTTTGAGCACTCCACAGAACAGAGAGTTGTTAAGATTTTTACAAAAAGGTAAAAACTTAGGCTCCCACACAGGTATAAAAATTAACAGTGAATGATTTTTTTTTCTCACACATATGATATGAGGGCACCACACAGATGTCCTAACAAGTTCCAAGGAAAAGTGAAAATAGTGCAAATTTATATGGTGCAAAAGAATGTTGAGATGGGTTGCATAGTGGGACAAAAGTAGTTTTTCTACATGGAGGAGAGAGAAAACTAAAACTACTAGATCGGGCAGAATGTACAGATCTATCATTTGACTACAGTTTACAAAGAGTAGCCAAATTGCTCCAATCAGTGCACAGGGCTAGGATCTGGTCTTCTGGAAGCCTGTGCTGTAGATGATGTTTTCCATTGAGCCACACAATTTTGGTCCACGGTTTACTTGACCCCTGTCCCTAATGACCCCATCAACTATGCATGTTTCAGCCATGCTTTGGCAAACAAATTGCTGTCGTTTCATAATCAAGTTCTGGTATCTGAGAGGCCCCAATTCCACGCTGCTCATTAAAAAGCAGCCATATTGTTTATGTTAGGGATCTATGTATGGCAGAGCTGACCTAATGCTTTTAAAATTCTTGAGCTCCTGACATTCTTTCCCCTTACGCAGAAACAGGACACAGGGGTTTTGCTTATAAACCAAGGCCAAATTGAGTTGGGACGACTGGGCTCCGTGCCCTGAAATGGAAAGATGCATTTAGGCCTGGAGGGTCCGCAAGCCTGGTGCTTTGACAGGAGCAGTACCTCCCTCATGGGCCTGTGTTCCACAGGCTCGGAACTCGGTGATTCTGTGCTGTTTCATTTCACTTGCCCAAGTGATGGGAGCAAAGCTCTATCCCCGTGAGTGAAGCCCTAGGTGCAGAGGCAGAAGGAAGGGTGGGGATCGGAGCCCTTCCTCCCTCTGTCACCGTGCCTGACACAGGCAGTGACCTCACCACTTGGCCATCCTCCTCAGGCTCCACCATGGTGGTCTCCCCTCCTTAGCCTATCTCTACCCAGCACTGAGGAGCCTTTGTTCACCCAGCTGAGCTGTCCTGTGGGTGTGTCTCTTCTCTCTGCTCCCCCCACCCCACCCCAGGAGCGTCACTCCACCCTCTCCTCCTCCAGGCCACTCCCTCCTCTCAGGAATGCTTCTCTTATCTATTTTCCTGTCCATGACAGCTGACAGCTTTATTCAGAATCTAAAGAATCATGTAATCCTGAGCACGCAGGCTGGGGGAGGGATTAGGATCCCTTCTAAACCAGGAGGAGGGGCAGCTCCAGGCACTCTGAAAACTACCAATGGGCTGCCTGGCCCATGAAAGCTGTCGGCCTGGGCTGGGTGAATGTCTGATTTTTTTTTTTTTTTAACTGGAATTGTATCCCCATGGACCCACCCGAGGAAGTTAGATGCAAAATATACATTCAAATAGCTGAATGAGTTGACCTGTTGTATGGGGTTACTTAGTATTGTTCATTTAAATACTGCAGAATGTCTGTCAAATACAATGGTTCTCCATGTAGCTCGGTTGATGTTAAACTGTTCTGACAGTAAGTAGCCAACAGGTTCAGCAGCTTTGAAAGGAAAATCCTGGTTTGTGTTAATAAAACCATGTCATCAGCATAGGGAAAGGCATACATTTTTATGCCTCTAGCATTATGTCTTCTAGCATTCTCCCCATTTATGGAACAGCTGTATCAAGTTAAATATGAATGAGCTGTGATGCCAAATTAGGACAGTATCCTGTTCTAACATGGAGAATTGGAATTTTATCCTCCCCATGAGAAACTCAGAATAACCCCCGTGTTATAGAACTTGATTCATAGGTTCATTCAGAAGATATCCATCTCATTATTCTGTGAACTAGAGACAAAAGATGAGTCCGAGAGGAACTTAAGACATAGCAGAGAAGACGTCACCAATAAACGTTACAACCTTTTCACAACATTAGGACTTGACTGTCAGTCCCTGTTGTAGTCCTGGTGTCAAGGCTTCCTGGATTTTATTAACTCAAAATTAAATAGAATTGAAACTCGGTGGTGATGTAGTGACACATGGTTGCCTGAAAGCACAAACAAGTCATCTGATCAGAAAAAAAAAAATGACTATAAAAGGTCATATTGTTTGGTTTTGATCTGGATGCTTTTAATTGAAAAATAAAAGTAACACAGGCTTATTGTAAAAAAATGATCCATGATCCCATCGCTTCATTATTCTCAGGTTTTTTTTTAATTTTTTTTAGTTGTTGATAGACTTTTTATTTATTTATATGCAGTGCTGAGAATTGAACCCAGTGTCTCACACATGCCAGGCAAGTGCTCTACCACTGAGTCACAGCTCCAACCCCTGTTCTCAGTTTTTTCCTTAATATAGGAAATAGTCACTCGTAGATGACATTGCTCATTCTTCATGTAAGATATGAAAAAAATATGCTTAGAGCTAATTAGGAAAAAGCAGTGGATTTATTTTTTTAAGCTCTAAGTAATATTGAAGACGTTACTAGATCAATTTTAGTAAAAGATTTGAGCCGACTGAAAGCAAAGAGATGATTATGAGACTCTCGAACTCAAGTAGGCAACTCCTTGCTCTACTGGAGATGAGCACCTATGGCTCCTTCTATAGGGGACTCCCACACACTGCATGCTTTTTATATTTGTGTTCATTATTGGTTCTGTCAGTTCAACCTGAAGTCTTTCAGTGAAATCAGCTATAATCATCCCTTTGTCCAAAAAAGATAAATACTTTTTTAAATGATACAAACTTAATACGTCAATGTGTTGTTCTAGGTAAACCATTTGAAGGGTTGTTTTGCAAGATTTACAAGCTGTATTTAACTTCTCAGAAGTCTTTCTGGAATCAGATGAAATATAACAGATCAATGTGAAAAATGCAGATGTTAAATTTTTCTTTCTCCCCCCCCCCATATCAAAAGAAATGAGCAAAAGTCTTTTTTGAAAAAGAACTTCTCCTGAGGATCAGTACACCAAAATTCAATGCCAGATTTACTGCATTTTACCTCAATTTTTGTCTCACGAAGTCACCTCTGCATACCTAAGTTGGGTTTTGGTTTCTTTTTTGCTTTTTTTTTTTTTTTTTTTTTACCAAAAACATCATATTCATCACTAGAAATAAAAACCAAGTTAGGACTAAGTATGTAAGAAGAAAAAAAATGTGTTTATGTTTTTTGAGGAAAGAGTAAGCTACAAATACCAAATCCTTTCAATAAGACAAAGTGAACTCAAATAGTTCTCACTTTATATCTTTGACCTCTGATCTTCTTTACTTCTAAAATGAAGGAGTGGTTTAAACGACTTCTTGTGTCTGATGTCATATTAAAATTCTATCACCATGAACTACCAAGAGGATCATGGTTAGAAAAGTAAGAAATAAAATAGCAGATAGCAAACAAATAGTACACCCACAGCAAACATCTCAAAGATACTTCCATTTGGCTATATCGGTAAGAGAGTAAAACTTCAAAGACACTCATTTGGTGGTGAAAAGTTATTCCAACAACAATAATCTGACTCAGATCAGGAATCTGAGGTTAAGGAATTAATGTAGTCAGAACCATGATAGGATAGATGAGGTGGCAGAGAAAATTATTTAGATTAGAGAGGAAATTGATATTTTCTTCATTCTGGTTTTATTCAAACCAATTAAAAAATTATGTACTGGGCTGGGGCTGTGACTCAGGCGGTAATGCGCTCGCCTGGCATGCGCTGGGTTCGATCCTCAGCACCACATAAAAATAAAAAATAAAGATGTTGTGTCCACCAAAAACTGAAAAATAAATATTAAAAAATTCTCTCTCTCTCTCTCTTTCTCTCTCTCTCTAAAAAAAATTATGTACAAAGAAACTTTTAAGTTGCATTTGATAATAAAATATCAGAGTAGTAAGAGCATTAGGCATTTCTCTGGGCCATGCATATCTCTTTGGTGGTTAAAGGCCCTCAGCTTCCAGTGCATTTGAGGTGTATATTAAGGGCTTAGCACAGTGAACTATCTTAATGGCATATTTACTGAAGCACTAAATCTACTTCTTGGGGGTGAGGAGATTAAGCATGTCTCTGTTAAAGCACAGAGACTGGCTAGAGACAGGATGCCGGCTGCTGCAGGCTGGGGCCATAGCCTCACTCTGTGGCCTGTTGATTGTCTCAACTTGTTAAATTATGATTTGTCACCAAGCATTCTGAATTAGAACCTCAGATATTTCATCAATACCTGTCAATCCTCACCCAGCAAAGAAAGCAATACAGTGTCATACAAAGGATTTAATTTAACAAGCTGGCCATAAACCTGTCGTGGATTGTTTTAGATTTCCCCACCATCCATCTGTGTAATCTTCTAGATCTTTGCTGGCCAGTGGAGGCTCCATTTATTTGTCTGTTAAATAAAGAGATTAAACTAAATGGTCTTTTAGAGCTGACAGTTCATTATTCTGTCTCATTTTTTCTTTGGGTAACTAGCAACATGAAGGACCCTGAATTAAGCCAAATTTCCTATTTTTGCCTGAAGGTAATCATCTTTTCTCTTCTTTTTTTTTTAATCCCAAAATAATCTCTTTGGTATCAAAAAAAAATGGATAGTACCTCTCTTTGCTGTATTCCTTTAGGGTGGTATTTAAAGAATGAAACCTGGAATGGATGCTATTTGGAGAAATAGTCATAAAAAGAAGACAAAAGTCATAACTTAGAATGGAACTATTTTTCAATGAAATAGTGCCACATATGAAGGCATCTTCTTTTACCTTATCCAGGTGGATATAAATATGCCAGCATCCCTGTGTGACAAACAAGATCACAGCCTCACAAAAAAAGGAATTCCTTTGAATAAACTGTCTTTTTGTAGTTAATACAAGAAAAGGGGGTACTGAAAAGGGCCTGAATAATCACTCTGAGGCAATATCAAAGTGAAAATGTATAAAAAAACTTTTTGAGTAACATCAATAACATGACAGTAGGAGATGCAAGTCTTCTTATCCCCACCCACAAAAAAAAAAACAAAAAAACAATAAAACAACAAATAGACAGTTGTCCATGGAAAGCAACAGCCTGAGAGGGCTCAAAGGCTTTTAAGAACCTGCAGCAACACAAGGGAGTGAAAAATGTTAGAGAATAAATACATTAAAGGACCACTGGGGAGATCAGCATACCTGAGACATCTGAAGATGACCAAGAACAAAGGATGGAGGCTATTATTATCTGCCACACAGAAGGTGCCACCATGTTCTCCAGTGGCCCACTCTGCAGAGGACATTAGCACCTTTTTCCTCTGCAATAACCAACAGCCATCCCATTGAAGGCACCCTAAAGAGAAAGATGATGTTGTGACACCTTCCCTAGGAAGGAGCTAAGACCAGAGCCATCACCCACTAACCCAAAATATACTCCTGATACCAGAGCCACATTCAGTCCATGCTTGGCTGCATCCCAGACACTGGCTCTGTGGCCATACTGTGTGTATTTGTGCCCCAATCAGCAGTGTCATCACTATTATAGGGTAGTTCCACCCCGGGCCTTGGAAACGCTCTTGCTTTGTGCATGCCTGCACTCTAGACCCCAACTCCACAGGCCACTCTTTGAGCAGCACTGTCACAGAGAGTTGCAGCTCACTGCAAGCCCACACTCCAGGCCCCAGCTCTGTGGCTGCTCCCAAGCACTTATGCCTTGCATACCATTACCTATAAGGTACAGAGGTGCATGTGCCCCAGGCACCACCATCTTGAACTCAGAAACCTTGTTCCCTCCACACAAAGCCATGCCTCAGACCCTGGCCTTGCAGTCACTGCATAGTCACTCCATCAGATGCTAGTGACACTGCCACCATTAGCATGCCCAGAAGACAAACATAGCACCCAAAGGGATTCTCTCAACTAGAACTTCCCCAGTGGGAGAAAAAGAGATCAGGAGGACCCTAGCAGCCTTTCCTATTGAAGACCCCCAAAGCCTTCAAGGCTGCTACAGATACCCACCCATAGCCTACAGAGGATCCTTGTAGCCTTTGTCAACACTGGCCTCAGCTGAGAGATGCACAAAGACTAGGATGCTGCTCCCTTGCTGGAGCCAGAATTGCCACACCTCACCCAACTTGTAGCCTGGTATTCACCTGTATGGGAAGGTGTTTTCCCACAACAGTCCCTGAAGTATGGAAGAAACAATTGCTCCATCAAATGTGAATATGTCAACATGAAATATGAAAAAGCAAGGAAAAACAGCACAACAGAGGAACATAATAAGTTTCTAGTCACCAACCCCTAAAAAATGGAAATCTCTGAATTAATATCAGAATAATTCAAAATACTTCTTTTAAGGAAGCTCAGCAAGCTAAAAGAGAACACAGAAATAACTCAATGAAATCAGGAAAACAATACATGAGCAAAATGAGCAATTTAACAGAGATCAAAATCATAAAAAGAACCAACAGAAATTCTGGAGCTGAAAAATGTGATGAATGAAGTGAAAAATACAATAGAGAGAATGTCAACAGCAGAAGAAAGAATCTGTCAACTCAAACACATGTTATTTGAAAACATACAAAAGAGGAAAAAAGAATAAAAAGGAGTGAAGAATTCCTATAGGTTTCATAGCATAGCATCAAGAGAGCCTTTATACCATATCATCAAGAGAGCATAGCATTAAAGGAGTTTAAGAAGGAAAAGACAGAGAAAAGGACAGAAAGTTTCTTTAAAGAATTAATAGCTGAAAATGTCCTAAATCTGGGGAAAGATGTAAACATCTTTGAGTACAGGGAACTCAATCTCCAGTAGGATACAACACAAAGAGAATTACACTGACATATTATAATCAACTGTCAAAGATCAGAGACAAAGATAGAATATTGAAAGTAGAAAGAGAGAGAAAAAAATCCTTACATACAAGGGAACCTCTATTAGACTACCAGTGGATTTCTTAGCAATATTGCAGACCAGGAGAAAATAGATGATACATTCAAAGTGTTGTAGGAAAAAAAAACCCAACCAAGAATATTTTAACTGGAAAAGTTAATCTTTAAAAATGAAGGAGAAAGGCTTTACCAGAAGAGAGACTTTACCAGACCAATGAAACTGACAAATTTCATCACCTTACAATAAATACTAAAGGGTATTCTTCAAGCAAAAATGAAAGAATGCAAACTAGTCATATAAAAACATAAATATATAAACTCAATGGTAAAAGTAAGTACATAGGCAAATTTAGAATAATATTGTAATGATAGGGTATGTGTCACATATCTATAGTACAGAGGCTAAAAGACGAGACTATTAAAAACTACATAGCTAATTTAATTTGTTAAAGGATACTCAGTACAAAAGCTTTACAATTGGGATATGAAAACCAAAATGAAGGAGTAAAGGCACAGAGAATGAATAGCCAGAAAACAAATAACTCAACTACATGTGGAATCTAAACCAGTCAAACTCATTGATAATAGAATAATGGTTATCAGGGATTGGGGTTGGGGTTGGGTATAGAATTTACTAATGTATGAGACATTAGTAAAAAACCAAGGCTTTGGTCAACAGAAAGAATAAATTCTGGAGCTCTATTGTACGATATAGTAACCATAGTTAACAATGATTATATTGAATACTTGAAAATTACAAAGAGTAGATCTTCAACGTTCACCCACAAAAAGCGTGGGAAGTGTGAGGTGATGGATATGCCAATTCATTATATTTAATCATTTCACAGTGTATACATTTATCAAATCATCACATTAGGGCTGGGGATGTGGCTCAGTGGTTGAGCACCCCTGGTTTCAATTCCCAGAACCCAAACAAACAAACAAAAAACATTGTACACCTTTTATCATATAATTGTATCTAAAGCAAAAAAAAAAAAAAAAAAAGAATAAAACTATTCAGCTCCACTGTTGGACATATTAAAATATTAAATATATAATTTTAGCATTTTTACTATAGTTAAAAGATTAAATTTCTGTGCATTTTTTAAAGAAATACAAAATCTCATAAATATTGGCATAGAAGTTAAAATAAAATACTGTGCAAAGGCCAAATATTCATTCTGGCTCTTCCCATATTCAAAGGTATGAAGAACACAATCAACCAAGAATTGTAAGTCAGCCAAAGAGAAGTGATATGCAAGAAATGCAGTTTTATTTTAAGGGTCTAATGAAGAGAAGCATGGGACTGATCTGCAAAGACAGAATAGTTTTAGCTAAGTCAAACAGAACAGTTGAATATCTTCTCCACGAAGTGGCCCGCTCTAGAGGACACTGCAGTAGAGGATAAAACTAGTTATTTCTATGTTCCTTCAAGCTCACTTTTTCAATGATTCCTGGAACCTTCAAGGACTTATCCAAATGAAACACACACAACCCACCACTAAAAAAGCTTCCATTCACATCCAGTTCTATCTAGCCTCAGTCAGTTTATGCAAGATTCTGGCCCCCCTCTGGTTTCTGAGCCCAAATTTTCATTTCAAATATTCCACCTTTAGAAATGCCTAATGGACCATTAAAGAATTGGCAAAGAGTAAAAGAAATATTTCATACCTGGTATTTTTATTTTGGTTAGAAAAACTTACAGGTTATTTTAATTCACTGCCATGGTTCTTAGCCCATTTTGGAAGAGCAGTTGGAGCTAGAATTTTTTATTTAGCTTTTCTCCAAACTACCTGTAAGTCATTAAAAATATGTCCCCAGTTGGGCCCATGGTTAATTAACTGTTCTTTGCAAAATCCACCTGTAAAGATTCTATATAAAACGCCTTTTATTCCCCATTCTGCTTGTGATCTTAAGTCATTTGGTGCCTCCTTAGGCTAATCTTCACCTAATTCTCACAAAAATAAACACTATGGTGTTAGAGTTCACAACCTTTAGGCATCACAATTACCTACTTGAAGCTAAAGGTGCCCTTGTGGGAAGACAGCATGTGTAATGCCCCAAAAGTCTGGAAGGAATTGGAGTATGGGCAGCCCCACAAAGCTCTCATAACGATGGTGTTTAATTAAATCTTATAACCCTGAATTAAGAATCTAATTCCACATCATGTTGAAATGTTTTCTGAAGCTGCCCTTTAGTGTGTCCTTGCCATTTACAGCAGTATGTCAGGGATTTCGTTAGTGATAAGGACTCTGACCTGACTTGAACTGTCACTTGTGAGACCCAGAACACACATTAGAAGGGGAAGCAGAGTTAGTTAATATAGGTAGACAATTTATCAACTACCAGTTGCCCCCCTCCCAATTAACAGAGTCCTAATAATTCTATAAAACTTCAAAAAGGCAACATCAGCTATCAAAAGCCAAGAATCTATATTAAAATTGAACCCTTTTATTGCCATCCAAAGAATAAGATGAAACATGGAAAGAACTCTAGTTTAGAAGTAAAAACACCTGGGAGGTTTCAGTTGCATCTGTTCTTTGGGGCGGACTTTGGCTTTATCTAGATGACAGGGTTGTTTTAAGTAACTCTGAGGCCACAGGTGTGAGTGTTCTCCATAAACAATAAAGCACTTTCCAAAATATTTGAATAATTCACTTTCCTGTTGTATGTATAGAAAATGGGAAGCATTTAAAAGAAAAATTTTTATTAGAATTTTTCAAAATGATTCCTAAAAGTTTCCTACTAAAATTTTCCAGTTCTTATCAGAAAGGAAAGGAGGTAGCAAGTTAGTAGCTGCCCAAGGAATTTAAAAACACCTCTAAATCTGGCATCAGGGTTAGCACAAAAAGTTATTGACTCTTTCTAAGAAAGTTTAGAGAAGAGATTCACAATTTTCCACAAAGACTCAATTTAAATTTAATTAAAATTTTAAACTACGAAGCAGCAAAATATTCATACAAACTGAGCTATTTATTGGCCACCCCAGGGCATTTGTCCTTAGATTGGCCCTTCTTGTATCTTTACAATGTTTTTGGACACCTGTGAAGTTCTGAAGGCAAAAGAAAACATGCTCATGCCTCTGGGTCTTAGAAACCAATTTTATTATTAAGGTGTTATCACAGTGGCACTTAGATTAGACCACACGTAGATGGCAATAGAAAATTAGATGAAGTATTATTTAATTGATATTATACTGATTCATTTATGATTTATTGTTTATCCAATAAAAGGTCCCTAAATACCTAAATGCTTTGGGCCCAAAATTACTTAAACTAGTCAAATAATTAAACGAACGCATCAGCATGAAGTAGAAACAATAATTCAACAAGTTTGGAGATATGTAAATTTCTCCAAGAAAGATCAGAGAAAAGAGATCTTTATTGCTTTGTCAGGCCCCATTTAAATTAAATCAATATGATTTTACTTAAACTTTCCCAGACAATGTTGTAAAGGTGTGAAATGGTCATGCAAGCATCTCATTTGCAAAGCAATCACGGAAGGAAACACAGCTGAATCCTTTTCTAGGTGTTGCCCCCAACATTCCTCCCCTCTTATTCTTGTCTCTCCTTCCATCCTTTATTTCTTTTCTCAAAAACCACCAGCTTCGCTATGAATAAAGAGGAAACAATATAGTCTGGCCAACTTATTCCTTTATTTTTCAGTTCTCATCCTGCCCCTCCCCTTAAAAGTAGTGATGTGGGGAATGAAGGTTTTATTTAAGAAGGTCAAAGGTGAGAATCCCAGGACAAAATTGTTCTTTTAATAGTCTTTGGTATGACAGAAAACATAAAACCAGAGGCTGCATGCCTAACTTATCCACATACCATCAACCTCATCAGGTATTCAGCCACAGTAGCCCCAGGCTGCTGGTTCTCCACGGACTTGCTGCCCTGAACCCTACTCTCTCTCCTGGTGACCTAGATTTTTTTTTTAACTACTCATCCATTTGTGTATTTTTGTTTTAGCTACTATTTGCAAATAGGAATCAGCTAAATCTTATGTATTATAACAGCTGCTTGGATTTTACTGGTGTCTGAATAATATCAATTTTATAGGTATGTGGTATCTAACACTAGATAATGTGATAAAGAAGACAGATAATGACATAGATGAATGAATAAATAGAATTTAATAGCTATAGATAAAACATATATAGGGAGAGAGGGAAGAGGGGAGTTACTTTAGACTTCCTCAGAAGTAAATATTTTATTTACTCAGTAACTGCATGACCTAGTTGTATTAATCTATCCTATATTTTCTTCATCCTAAAAAGAGGATCACAATAAGACCCACATTCTAGGTGTGTCACATGATTACATAAGACAGTACATAAAGAATACTTTATCATTTGGCACAATGAAAGCACTCCATCAATGTTAGCCACTTTTAGTGTTAGGAGAATGAGAGTCTGTAATGGAGTGAGGCAGTCCCAGGTATAGGGACCTGGGTCCCTCTAAGTGCCCATCCATCCTTCCTCTCTCATATGTCAGTGTTAAAGGACATGAGTGAACAAGATCACTCAGCATCGACACTTGGGATTAACACACAAAAAGAATCAGCCGAGAACTTTGTTGTAGAAACAGAGGCACCTCTTCAGTACAGATGATTCAGATCAACTCCCTGCTTTTCTGTGTAATGATGGAATTACTCCCTAAGCATGACGGCATCAGCGATGGACAGGCTGAAGCTCATGTTGTATGACATTTTCAACAGGCACAAGAAAAAAAAAATCTCACGTGGAAATAATAAAATCTCACGTAGCTAAAAGAACTAGTTATAGCTGATCATGGTGGCACACACCTATAATCCCAGAGACTCAGGGGATTAAGGCAGGAGGATTGCAAATTCAAGGCCCTAAGCATTTTAGTGAGACCCGGTCTCAAAATAAAATGGTCTGGGGATATAGCTCCTGGGTTCAGAAGAACAACTTAATATTCTCTCTCTCTCTCTCTCTCTCTCTCTCTCTCTCTCTCTCTCTCTCTCTCTCTCTCTCTCTCTCTCTTGTACTAGGGATTGAATTTAGGAGCACATCCCAGCCCTTTTTATTCTTTGTTTGGGGACAGGGCCTTGCCAAATTGCTGAGGCTGGTCTTGAACTTCCAACACTTCTGCCTCAACCTCCAAGTCACGGGCATGTGCCATGGCACCAATCTAGCTACTTCTTGACCTCCTGAGGATGGAGAATTGTCTTTTCACTTGACAAACTTACATGAGACTTAAGAAATGCCCTGAGTATCTTCTGTTACAGTAATTACAGGTGCAGTACTACTTGCACTATGGTGATGATTTCTTTAATAATAATTTTTCTTAGGAAGTGTTTCAGTTTTTTTTTTTTAATTTGGAGCATATAATGAGCCCATGGGCATACACTATTTAGCTTAAGAAATAAAACATTACAAGTGTAATTGAAGCTCCCTAATGATCTCATTTCTCCATTTCCTTTTCCCTTAGACCCCAAGGTAATCGCTACACCAAATTTTGTGTTATTGCTTCACATGGGATGCATTCTTCAAGGTTACTTTTTCAGGTCAAGTTAAAGGGGCCAGTTTTCTATCAGTTTCCAGAGTTAATGATTTCCTTTGTGCCTCTGAGTAAAATTTACGATGTGACAAGCTTTAGTGATATCCAAATTAGGTACTACTTTTTTTTATTAAATCAAAAAGGAGGGAAATGACATTTTAAGGCCATAACAATTGTGACCCATAATGTCCTTTTAAAAAATCAAGTTAAGAAAAGATACTTAAAAACACATAAAGAAAAATCTTTATAGATATGGGAAAATTAAAGATTTGAGTTTCAGCAACATGAAAAGCTATACATAAGAACTCTCCTGATAGATCAGCTTGAAATGCTGGAGGAAATTGCACGGCAGAGAAACTATAAACAAAAAATACCCAGATGGCAGAAATAATGAAGCCACTGAAAAAACTGCAGTAGCAAATGAGTAGAATACTCTGCACTGGCCTAGGTGAGTAGGGGTTGCAAGATAAGAGTTTGGTTTTAAAGGGACTACAAAGGATAAAGGAGAATTCACAAGGTGGTGAATTGAAATTAAGACCCATCATAAAACCTAGAAGGGCAAAGCCTACTATCATGGGGAGGTAGATTTGCTCACCAGCAAAAGAAGACATTGAACAATAGAATAACTAACTGGCCTGTCTATGCTTGGGCTTCTGATAGAGAAAATAAATCCCTTGAGAATTCATAATATGTAGGTAAAGAAATTACAAAGAAATGGATCCCCGGACAGTGATCCCCACAAAATGCATGCAGAATAAACTTAAAGCTATTCTGAAAAAACTTCTTAACTGAAGCTGTATGGGAGCTTTACAGCCAAAGCTCTGCTGAATATAAGCTCACAATCTGAGGTTTAAAAGAAGAGAAGAAAATCCACACTGAGTGGATTTAGCAGCCAAAAAAAGCAGATTGAAACACCCAAGAAATTCATATAATAAAAAGGTCTGATGACGACTACTAAAAATTATGACTACAAGAATTATCACATATTTTAACTAATTAGTCTAAAAATCCCCTAAGATTTTCATAACTACTATGAATTCTGCATTCTTTAATAAGTATAAAATGAAAAATGAGTGAACTGCTGTTAAGGGAATGATAAATAACTGCACTTCGGGGAAAGATCGGAAATAGGAAACTGAATTATTTGCCACTGACTTACGTTGGCACCATGTAATAATATAAAGCTGCAAGTACACTTAATGGTTACTATATGAAAATTCTTCCTCTTAAAAATATGCAAATTAAATGTCTTTCCTCAAAAGTGCTCACAAAAATATGGATGTAGAAATAGCTACTATCCATATAGACTATGGGAGATGTTAATTTACAAATCAAAGCTAACATGATAATTTGAAAATCAGTGATGGTGGTAGTAAAGAAAAATATCATATCTTTATTTTTCCCCCACATTTAACTATAATGCTTTATAAAGATCAATACTCACCACGGTGTCATTATTTTTCTGAGGATCCCACATAATAGGTAGCTATATAAATATCTTAGTGTGATGTTAATATCTATTTGCTGATTTTCTTAAACTTGCCAACTCAACATAAGCAGTCAATGAGTTCTATCTTCTCTAGATATTAAGTCATTCCTTCTCATTTCCACTACTGTGTTTCTATCTGGTCTCTCCTCACATCATCCCTGAATTTTTTACTTAGTCAATAAATATTTCATTACAACTTATTAAGTATCAGGGATTGTTGCTATAGGTGCTACCATTAAATGTTTTCAGAATCATCTTTATTGCCTTTAGTGCTTTCTGCTCCAACTGAATCGAACTGATTTGACCTTCTCGAAAGACATCACTAGCTTTTTTAAATCCCTTTACTGTTTCCTAGAAATTTAGAAGATAAAGGACAAACTTTTGGCCTTAATATTAGAAATCCCTCCAAAATCCAGCCCCAATCTTTCTAAAGTTCTCTCACACTTTTCTCCTAGACGTTTACTTGATTGACACTGATTTGGGAGGCAAATCAGCTATATAGCTTTCTACCTCTTGGAGAGCCAGACCGAATAAAAAAACAAAACCCAACTATATTTTGTTTACAGAAAACATAAGAAATATAAGAATAGAAAGGGGAAGCAAGTAAAAGAATTGGGGAATTATAATATTTAAACAGTAGTCAAAATTATAATATTTAAACAGTAGTAAAAAAACTAGTCATAGCTTTATTTCAATGTAGATTTATGGCAGAAAACTAAGATAAAGAAGTATGCTTAATAAACAAACACTATATAATTTCTGGTTATGTTGACTAGAAAAATACAACAATTCTAAATATGTATGTACTTACATAGTCTCAAAATACATAAAGAGAAAATTAACAGAATTATAAGGAAAAACAAAGAGATAATCATATGCAGCTTTGCACATAAATTTCTTACTAACTGATAGAACTAGCAGAATAAAATCAGTAGAATATAAAACGAATTATAAATTTGATCTAATTAACTCATCTAGAACACTGTACCCTAAAACTACAGAGTAAATACTATATTAATCTGACTAAGGCTTTCTCTAACATATCTCAGTAAACATATGAAATGGGGAAATCTTAAAAAGTTTTCCAGTAAGATCAGAAACAAGAATGATTTCATTCACTGTTCAATATAACATCTCAGGAATCTATTTAATACCTTATTCGAAGACATAGCTAGTATGATAAGGAAAGAAAATAAAGAAAAGATACAGAGAAATACAAAATAGTCATCATTTACAGATGTTAGCAATTCAAGAGTCTGTAGATAAGTTATCTTAAGAGGTAAGTTTAAAAGATTGCTGCATATGAAGGCAAGATATAAAATAAATTTTATTTCAATTTATCAAACTTTTTTTTAAAAAATAACTATTTATAATGGGAAAGTTCAAATTTTTAGGAAGAAATCTACAAAGATAAACAAGATGTATCCCTAGAAAACCATAAAACATTATTGAAACATTAAAGATTCAAATACACGGAGTTTCCGTGAATTAGAAGACACTATATCATAATCATGTCAGTTCTCCTCAAATGATGTGTTGAGTCAAAACAATCCCAATATAAATTTTATCAAGGTGTGATTGTTTGTATGTTTGTAAATTGATAAGCTGAATTTAAAAAGCATATGGTAGTGAAAAAGGCCAAGATTCACAGAGAAACTGTTAAAAAAATAGAACAAACTAGGATAATTCAAACTGCCTGATATCAAAATATATTACCAATAATTGGTAATTCAGATAGTGTGGTTCTGATGAAAAAAGATACAAATTAAACAGAGTGGGAAGCTTCCAAATGAAGGTAGCATTGCAAAGCAATAGGAAAATGCTCTTCAAAAACTGGGTCAACTGGCTATCCATACAGGAGAAAAAAACATGGAATTTAGTTCCTATCAACTATGGTGGATTTTAGATACAAATGTGCTCAACAAAGCAAATCAATCTGGAAGATATTCACATTAGAATAAATATCTTAGCACACAAAAAACTACCAAATTTCATAGAGTAGTTTGATTCCATTAAAAATAAGGATTTCATCCCCTTTCAGCTGTATGTATTGTGGTATAATTGACATCAATTTTGCATATACTCAAGGTATATGTTTGATATAAGTATACATTGTGCAATGATTACCACAATCAAACTAATTAACATTCTATCACCTCACATAGTTTGTGTGTGTGTGTGTGTCTGTGTGTGTGCGCGCGCGTGCGTGCGTGTGGCAGAAATATGAAAAGATTCCATTTTGGAGAATGAAAAGGTAAGCTACAAAATGGGAAAAGTTAAAATCTTTCCAAAAGACAATTTATATCCAGAATACTTGAAGTTTTTTTAGAAACAACAGGAAACTAAAGACATTGTTTAATGTGAGCAAAAGTCTAGAATACTTCACAGAAGAGTCTATCAAAAAAAAATTGCCAGTAAACATATGAAAAGTACCCTAACCTTAGTTATCAGGGAAAAGAAAAATAAAACTATGATAAGATACCATTACTCATTCACCAAAATGGCTAAAATTAAAATGCTCAAGAAGATTAGATGTTGGTGAGGACATGAAGCAACAGCAACTTTTACATGCTACTGTTGATAAGTGTGGGATTACATCCACTTTGGAAAATGATTTGGCATTATCTACAAAATATGAGCTTATATCTATCATTTGAACAAGGCATTTGACTCATATAAACCTATCTAACAGAAAAGCACATAAAAATGAGTTAAAATGAGTAATAAGAGCATTATTTGTAATAGCCTCAAACTGAAAACAACTCCAATAACCAATAACAGAAAAACGTGTTAAACAACTATGGTATATACCCACAACAAACTATAGCTACCGTAACATGGATATGTATCACAAACATTACGGTAAAAGGGGTTTTAGCTTTGGGCATGTACATGTCAATTTTGACCTTATTCACTGAGTGGTATGGGTGTACTTCATTGTTATGTACTTTATTCCAAACACAAAGTACACACACACACACACACACACACACACACCCCAATCAGCTAAGGACTGTAGTAGACAGGACTCAAGTTCTCACATAACCCCTGTATTACAAGTTGTGTACTTAAAGATTACAAATGTTAAAAATTATTCACATGCAAAACATTCCCATTAAAAATATCTCCTCTTGGGCCTGGGGTTGTGGTTCAGTGGTAGAACGCTTGCTTAGCATGTGTGAGGCACTGAGATTGATCCTCAGCACCACATAAAAATAAATAAACAAAATAAAGGTATTGTGTTCATCTATAACTAAGTTTTTTTAAGTATTTCTTCTTATTCTATTCACTAGCTACACAAAGAACATATGAAAAATGGTTAATATTAGTCAAGAAACTATGCTTGTCTACGGCCATACCACCCTGAATGTGCCCAGTCTCGTCTGATCTCAGAAGAAACTATGCTTATACTACATTATTGTTTCCTTCATATCACTTGTGCCAATTGCCACATCATGAAAAAGGGTTATAATACAAAGTGTTTCAAAGTTTCTTCAATCCTAAAAGAAGGCTTTCTTATTTTGAACACAAAAAAAGTAATTAGACTTGAGAGAAACATGAGTTGCACCTAAATGAATCAAGTGGTCTTCCTAGTGATAATTTTGTTTCCACATACAACATGCCATAGTCCATTTTTGTGAAAACCACTTGAAAGCCTTATTTGGAACTGTGCGAGATTTCTGATGGTCTTGCTTACAAGTGAATTTTTGTAAGAATTCCATTTATTATCTAAACTTCTGGAAATGAAGAAGGCAACCTAGAACAATGGATCAAAATTGAGTGGACATAAATCATGGCATTTGTTGGTAAATGGATGGAGTTAGAGAAGATAATGCTAAGTGAAGTCAGCCAATCCCCAAAAACCAAATGCTAAATGTTTTCTCTGATATAAGGAAGCTGATTCATAGTGGGTTAGGGAGAGGGAGCATGGGAGGAATAGACCAACTCTAGATAGGGCAGAGGGGTGGGAGGGGAAGGGGCATGAGGTAATTAATGATTGTGGAATGTGATGATCATTATTATCCAAAGTACATGTATGAGGACACAAATTGGTGTGAATATACTATGTATACAACCAGAGATATGAAAAATTGAGCTCTTTCTATATAATAAGAATTGTAATATATTCCGCTGTTATATATAAATAAAATAAATAAATTGAGTGAGCATTTCCATGATCCTACAAGCTTCATCCTCTAGGGAATGGCCTTTGGAAAAGCATAGATTTCTACCCACCTTGTTTCCCCTGGCAATTTTCTGAGAGCCCTCTCTGTGGACCAATCATAATTTATATATGGCAAATATTAGCTAAATATTCTGATTTTCATTGTTATTGCCTCAAAAATTGTAGGTATTATTCCTGAGTCTATTCCACACCTTTCTCCTCCAATACTCCATAAATACATAAGTACCACTTGATTTATATGCATATAAACATAATAAATACATAGGGGTATAACTATAAAACTACAGCACCCCAACATATAACAGATAAAATTCGCCCACCCTACTTTTCTCTCCCTCACATCCTTAAGTCTGTCACTGATGTTAACACCCTATTTTACACCAGACTGAATATAAGCGTGTTCACTTTTCCACACTGAAAATGCACTCCCAGGTCAGCTCTGCTTGAATCTGCATTTTGTTTTGGAACCAGACAGTAAATTTAGGACCACTTCATCCCCACTCTTGATGATTGCCAACTGGAAGAAAGAAAGCTCAATTCCTTTACCCTGAGCCTACTTCCACCCCCTACTCCATCCCTGAGGAGTAGGTATTGAAACAATGATGGAGAATAACGGCACGGCTCACCCTCCTTCCTGCGGCTCACCCTCCTTCCTGCGCATCCTGCCTCAGTCAGCACAGCTGTGCCACAAGTCTGAGATTCATGAGAAGCCCAGAGTGGCCAAGACATAAAAACACATACGTCAACACGCCATCATCAGAAAGGCAGGGAATATTCTGCCTTCATCTTCATTTTGTTTTTCACCTTGTCCAGAACCTCAACTTCATATAAAAGTGAGCCCTTCTGCTGTCTCTACATCCATCCTTCTCTCCCAGAAGATCCTTAATGACCTCTCTGGGCATTAATGATATTTTCCCTTATTAAAACAATTAATATTGATTATCTGTTTCATTATCACCTCTCACTGAGCGTTTGGCAATGTTTTCGTGTGTTCCTAGTTATCAGCTAGACTGTAAGTTCTTTAATTGAAAACATGTTTTCAACTTATTCACATTCTACATGATTTAAAGCATTAACTAACATATATTGATTGATAAAAGATGCAATGTTTTCCTCCTGGAAACTGTTTGTAAACACGACTTATCACAGAGTTGTAAGCATCTTGTTAATATGATAGGGATGAACAATCAGGTATCCTTAATAATTAAAAATTGACACTTTGGATTATTCCTCCTTTTAACTAAATCTTTAGAAAATGTACTTTGTACTTTCTAGCCAAAATGTATTTATCTTCATAATCCACACCATATTATAATTTCTCATTGGTACAGAGTTCCTAAATATAGTATCTTTATTTCATTAGAGATTATCTAGAATAGGGATTTCTACTCCATTCATCAAAATAAAGAAAATTTAATCAAAGTAAATTTTGCATCTGAGAACACATTAATACAAGATTGGAGTGAGGGATATAGCTCTTATTATGAACTTCCAAAGAGTCAAGAAAGTGCAGGAATAAGAAAAAGATTCAGACCAGGATCTGGAGTAAGGACGGGGTCTAGGTGAGCACCTTAGAACTAAAGCTAGACACAGTCTCAATGTGCTGGAGCTGTGCCCCTTTCAGGGAGTGTGTGTGTGAAGAACTGACAGCGTTGCTCAGCATTCATTACAGCTTGTGACATAAGAAGGTTTTAACAAGTATTCCTTGATTTTTTGCTAAAATTGAAAATAGTTTTAATATTTTGGATGAGCTCCAAGGACAACAACGTAGTTGATCAAAGTCAAAAGGCAGTCTTAACCCCCATCCCCTGTAATATATACTGAATTTAGAAACTTCTACTGCT
Source organism: Urocitellus parryii (assembly GCF_045843805.1). NCBI lineage: Eukaryota > Metazoa > Chordata > Mammalia > Rodentia > Sciuridae > Urocitellus > Urocitellus parryii. The sequence goes on from NC_135540.1 coordinate 19,908,339, forward strand.
GTATACACAATCAAGTTCTCTATAATTGATATTTTAGAGAGGTGATAGTACAGGTGTCCCCCCAGTATTGAGGGATTGGTTCCAAATACCACAATCTGCAGATGTCTGAGGCCCTTATATACAACAGTGTAGTAGTTACACATAACCTATATACAGCCTCCTGTACACTTTTATCACTTCAAATCTATGAAAATAGTTGTTATATTCTATTATTTAGCAAATAAGGGCAAGAATAGAAGTTCATACACGATCAATACAAATATAAGCTTTCTTTCAAAAACTGCATCTTCCATCCATGGTTGGTTGAATCCACTGATGTGGGACCTCAGGACACAGATGGCCACTTGTAGAGATAAAACAGAGAGACTGGAAAAGGAATTTGAAGGTCACCTTACACATGGTTTTACATAACTAGCAGTTCTCTTCCAAAGTCCAGCAGAATTGATGAGGAAGAAGGAAATCCCATTTTGCCCCTAGAGATTTCTCAGGCCCAACTTAAGATAACAGCAGTAACAGCTGCTACTTCTTTATTGAATGCTTATGATTTGCCAGGCACTGTGCTAAGTGCTCATATTTATGATCTCACTTCATCCTCTAAGGTATATTGCTATTATGTCCTGTCTGTAGTGAGGGTGTCCAGGCCCAGACTCTTTTCATTGCCTGCCTGATACTCACTCCCCCTTTTTCTTTGCACAAACAATATTGTTCTTTGCTTTTCAGGGAGACAATGTGTTCAGCTCCAGAAAACAAGTCAACAGTGGCAATTCTGTTTGCTTGGGTACTCCCTGCTTCCCCGTACATACTCGCTTCCTTTCTGTTGGAGGTGGCGAGTGTGTATGGAGAAGCAGGGAGTTTCTGTTGGAGGTGGCATTCCAGGGAGTGGCTTTTGAATGCTATATAAATTGGCAGGAAAATGACAAAATTACAGACCATTCAGTGTTACACACTAAAATAAGGGAGTTGTGTGCTTAAAATAGACAAGTGTATTTATTTGCTTGGCTAGAACAGAGTCTGAGAATAATTTTTAAAAATTATAAAAGAGGCAGGGAAGAGCAATGTATGGTCTTGAAGGGACATCAAAAGGCTCTAGATTTATTTATATAGGTAAATTTATAAAGTAATATAGGATTAGTATAGATATTTATAAAAAGCCATATGATGGAAAATTATTTGGATAATTTCATCTTAGCATAAACTAAAGCCAATTGTCCAGCTGGGAGTTTCCAGCAATTGACCTTGAACAATGTGAAGGGAATAAAACTCTTAGTAATAATGTGGAGAAAAAAGCTGCAGGACTTAGGGCTATTTAGTATAGAGAGATACAAGACAGGAGTCAAAATTACACCCAGTTACTCATCTAACAATTGAAAATGTCAAGAAATTAATTTTGTATTAAACTGCCTGGAAGGCTTAGGAAAAAAAATGTAAGAAAACTTTGCTGAATTCTACCCTGAAAAAACAGGCCTGTTTTTCAGACTGAATTCCTTTCCATTATTTTTGGTAAACACCTGATTGTGCTATAACTCAATACCTGAATGGTTTACCAACTCTTTTTACCAGGGCTACTCTCTTCCACTTCGTCTTCATATCCTTTTAACATGTGATTCTTGTAAATTTTCACAGTTGAAAAACAAATAGCTGGCTGAACTCTCTGCATCAGTCTTTTGGATGCTTTGCTTCTTGGTAAGTGGTCAGTATTTTGATACTGCTATAGTAATAACAGGAAATGATGTGTTAAAATCTGGATCTTCAGTTACAGATGAATGCCAGTGTAAAGAGGAGAGCTCGTTTCTATAAAAACAGTTTGGAGAATTATTTCTAAGACCACAGGGAGAAAATAGTCATTTGCTCTCAACAATAGAAAAGCGAATGCATAGCAGAAGGAGATCTTAGGGTGATCAGTGAACTTCAACAGGGGAGTCGGTGGCTACAAATGTAGCAATTTTGACTGAAATGGTAAATGCTAGAGCATCAATCAAGGTAACATTGAATGTCATCTCGGGAAATAAATATTCATTCAGAAAAAGCTTCACAATCAGGTAGAACAATTCTAAACTGGTCCAGTGGTAAATGTGCTTGCTTGCAATTTAGAAGTTGGTTCTGTTTACCAAAAAAGAGAAAACAAACAATGGGGGTGGAGCTAGTCCTGGAATAAAGTGAAGGTACTTTCATATAAAATTGAAAAATAGACTGGCTAACGGTACTAAAATTATCTTTTACTTTTCATATAAAAGTGCCATTGATTATACATTTTCTTAGTCTATAGCATCGAGTTTTCCAAATAGGTTTAAGGTTTTTCCTGTTAATAGAGTAAATGGACATCATGAACAATTAATAAACCAATCCCAGAAGCTTTCTCCTTTCTCATCTTCCTCTCTGCAAGGCTTTCTGGGTATAACTGAGTGAAGCCAGAACAGGCAGCACAGAGACTTCCCTGTAGAGGGTTGGTAAAGAGCCTTGTACATCAAACATTTCCCAACACCGTACTCCAGGGAGTCAGAACAGAAGCCAGGAAAGCCAGAACAATGTGGGCAAAAGATAATCTTGGCTTAGAAGATCTACAAAGCAAAAATGTTCTCATATAACCATAACTGCACAAATTAAATTTCCTAATGTTTTAATGTAATGTTTTGAAATTGTTTTAAAAATCTAATTGATAAATTAAAACTAATAACCTAGAATTCAATTAAAAACAATACATGATGAACCAATATTTTTCCAGTTTAGAATTTTAAGCAAAAATAATTTTGTAAAACACTAGAGATAGATGTTATCAAATAAGTTATATATAATTATAAAAGCTATTTTGATGTTATCAAATAAGTGATATATACTTGATTCTCTGCTAAATTAACAGAATGGATAAAATAATGTATGGAGTCTAAAATTACTTTTCAAGATCTGTCTTGAGTTTTAGTCATTGAATGCTTTTAAACAGGAGTAAATGAAAAAGGACAAAACATCACTTGGATCTGAATATATAAATCATCTGTTTCAAATTAATTGTTGTGACTCATATAAAAACAATGACAGTCTGGATTCAAGAATGAGTTTGAAAAGTGAAAAACTAGCTGATATCATAGATAGTATTTCTTTCCAAAATTCCACCTCCTCCAAAATGTCTTCAGATTCACCTCTATCTTCCTGGAATGAGAAGTAAACTTTCCTTTCTCCTCTGCACTCTAATTTGCCAATTAATTATCTTATCACTTTCTATTTCTGATTTGACTAAAGAGGTAATATTTTGCTAGTGGACTATAAGCAAATGGAAAGCAAGGCATGCATCCAATTTGTCTTGGTTTCCTTAATACATCTGTTTAATACCCAAAATCTAGGGACACACACACACACACATCAGTTGAATGAACTGGTCCTTTTGAAGAGTTGTTCATTTATAGTGTTCTATGACTAATTTAAAATTCCACGCTAAAAACACTGGATAAAATTACCTTCAAGCTATGTATATAAGGTATATATGAATCTCATGTTTGGAAACCTGGGTTCCCATCCCCAAGATATCTCATTATGTATCTACAAAGTATTTCAAAATCTAAAATATCCCAAACTCAAAACACTTCTGGTTCCAAGCATTATGGGTAAAGGAGACTGTATCTGTATTACAAAGCTGTAATGTTTTCTACTTTTACTCCTTTTCTTACATTTACACGTGAACAATTGTACGTGAACATTCACGTTCAAATCTTTATATGGACATAGGCTTTCATTTCTCAGACAAATGTAGGAACAGAATGGACCAGTCACATAGTTTGAGCTGGTGAAGCTCAAATCTTTTGCTCACTTTTTAAGTGGATTGGTTTTTCTTTTGACTGGGGAATCATAAGAGTTCTTCATATATTTTAGACACAAATATCTTTCAGATATATAATATTCTTTTGCTTTGTTTTGTTTTTCTGTGGTGCCAGGGATTTTTATGTGTTTATTTAAAATCTTTATAGAAAACACTTTTATTTATTTTTAAAAATTTCACAGGACATGTTATCTCCAGGAAATGATACAGTGTCACACCAAAGTTTGAAACTAACTATAAGTATTGCTTGAATTAAGATAAACAGCAGATTATAACATTAGTCTCCAACATAATATTGTCAGAATATAGATAACCCTAGGGTTATAAGTGTTTCATGGAAGTAAACATAAGACAATTAATGATATTCCCAAATCAGATGGTTCTTATCTGACAGCTAGTATCAAGTTCATTTTGACACTATTTTTTAAAACAGATCCAGTATTTTAAAAAATAAGCTTCCTTTAAGGGAAGGTGTGTGTGTTGGGGTAACCTGTTAGAGGTTATATACACGTTTTTTTTATATAAACTATAAAACATAGTTTTGTTCTCAAATATGCAATGATCACTACATGAAATGATCAACTGGTTGATTTAAAAAACTGTGTATATACTGAAATTTTCAGTTAAACTAGTTTTCTTTTAATACAAGGGAAATATACAGATTGGCTTTGAATTCTTTTTTAGTGAAGTAAAATCTGTGAGCTTAATTGTATGTTAAAGAAAACTGAGACAATAAGATCCAAAATTTATTTATCAAAAATTAAAATACTTTTAAATGTATACAAAATTGCAAAATAACTGAAGCATTTTTCAATAAAGATCTCCAACATAAAATGTAATAACAGAACAAAACAAAGGATTCGTCACTTTTGCTCCACTTTAAAGTCACCTTATTGAACGATACATCATGAAATCAATAGTTGTACATCTGGGAAATTTACCAATAGAGCTCTCTTCCACTGGTGTGTATATTTTAATTTGTCTCATGTGGGTATCTCTCCCATTCTGGTGATTGGCTAGAACAGCAATCTGTATCATGAATGTTCGAGTTGGCTTCTTATGATTATCAGTTAAGGGAACATGAATCCAGCCACTTGGTTCCACCAATTCAAGTTGCTAACAAGAAAAAAGAAAGTCAGATTATGATTTCACTCAGTGAATATAACAATAATGTTTAACAATGAATGCATTCTAAAATTAAATTAACATTTGCCTACTGAGAGAATAAAAATATGACACTAACCATTACCAGTTAGCATGCACTTTTACCCGATCTACTTTTACAGCTGCAAAACACTTTATATGTATCATATTAGTAGACAAAATAAAGGTATGTAATCATGGGATTAACAGAACACTGTATAACTTATATAACATCAGAAAGCACAAGTCTCTGCAACCTTTAAAAATATGTCAAGTGGTACAAATCTATAATTCTAGCAACTCAAAAGAGATTGAAGCAAGGAGATCACAAGTTCAAGTACAGCCTCAGCAACTCAGGCACAACACACTAGAACTACTCACTCCTAGTTGCAGCTTAGTTTTCATTGATCAACCTTTCCAATTTTTCCCCTGAGCCTCTGGTAACCACCATACTATGCTCAGTTCTATGAAATAGGCTTTTAGAAGTTCCACATACTGAGTAAGATTGTACAGTACTTTTCTTTTTGTGCCTAATTTATTTTACTTAACATAATCATCTCTAATTCTATCCATGCTGTCAGGAATGACAGGATTTCTTTCTTTTCTATGGCTGAATAGTAATCTATTGTGTGTGCGTGTGTGTATTCTTTATCCACTCATTGGTTAATAGACACTTAGGCTGTTTCCATTTGTTGGCTATTGTGAACAGCACTGTCATGAACGTGAAGTGCAGATGTCTCCTTGACATATTGATTTCATTTCCTTTGGATATATACCAGGAGTGGGACTGCTTGATATGGTAGTTTTTTATTTTGAAAATTTTGAAGAACCTCTACACTGTTTTATATAATAGCTATACTACTTTACACTCCCCAACAGTGTGCAAGGGTTCCTTTCTTCCATACCTTCACTTACCAGCCCTTTTTATCTCCCCCCCCCCTTGGCTGCTACTGAGAATCAAACCCAGGGTCTTGCACATCTGAAGCACACACTACTACTGAGCTAAACCCCCTACTACTGGGCTACACCCCTAGGCTGATCTTTTTGTCTTTTAGATAGTAGCCATGCTTACTGGAGTGAAGTGTATCTTACTGACATTTTGATTTGCACTTCTCTGATAATCTGTGATTTTGAACATTCGTTTTATATGCCTACTGGCCATTTATATGTCTTGCTAGAAACGGCTACTTTGATCTATTACTCATTTTTATTTATTTACTTTTTTTGAGAGAATTTTTTAATATTTATTTTTTTAGTCCTCGGCGGACACAACATCTTTATTTGTATGTGGTGCTGAGGATCGAACCTGGGCCGCACGCATGCCAGGCGACTGTGCTACAGCTTGAGCCACATCTCCAGCCCCTATTACTCATTTTTAAATAGAGATATTTTGCTGTTGATTTTTTTCTGACTTCCTTATGTATTCTAGACATTAAATCCTTATCACATGTATAGTCTGCAAATATTTTCTCCCATTCTGTAGGCTGTTTCTTCACTTTGAAGATTGCTTCCTTCGTTATATAGAAAATTATATATAAAAACATTTGTCTATTTTTGCTTTTGTTCCCTGTGTTTTGGAGATCTTGTCCCCCAAATTCTTGCCCATTACAATGTCCTCAATTTTAAATGAGATTAGACTATTGCTTTGGGAGTCACTCATACTTTGGGAGAACCATATGTATTAATTAGTCATCTTTCTCCAGACTATAATTAATGTCTGGAAATAAATCAGATCACTTACTTACATTGACTTAAGTCAATGATAGCGTGCAAACCTAGCATGTGCAAGGCCTAGGTTTGATCGTTAGCACTGCAAAACCAAACAAATCAAAACCTTGGAGGAAGCATTAACCTTTCAGAGCATTAAGATAAAGTATGATGAAGTATATGACATAGTACCTAAAAATGCTGTACTGCTGTCAAAAGTATCAAACATAACTAGATAGCAACTATAAATACAGAGGTTCTAAGAATAATGTTTACTGACATTCAATAATAAGTAAGCAAAATTCCACATCAAACAAACAAAAATTCTCAACTTGAAAAATGCACTAGATAATTTTTCATTTCAGAACACAGTCCCTTGATGTAATTCTATGCCTTTATAACATAGATATATATAACTGCTCCCATCTATAAAAAATGATAAATTCACAGAAAATTACTTCTCTAAGAAAGAATCAGACATAAGCAAAACAACAACAAAACACTACTATGTTATGAAAAAAATATAACATTAGAGTTATGGTATATTTCATTTTAAAGACTGTGTCTAATAAATACAAATGAAAAAAAATACATGCATAAATACTATGCATTAAAAGAGGAAGGGGAATCCACTTCAATTGTTGCACAAGTCCAGGACCTCTGAAAAAAATTAGGAACCAGGTAAACATCTCCCCACAAGACTCAGAATCTTCTAAGAAAGGATCCCACAGATACAGAAGTGGATGAGAAAAATGATAAAAATGGATTAAAATATTCCATGAACTAAAAAAAGATCTAAGGAATGAGCTAAGAGAGTAGATGCAGGAGATGAGACCATTCATTAAAGAAATAGAAATAAATCAGAACTCTTAAAAATAAAAGATACAACGAATCAAATTAAAAATTCACTTGAAAGATCACCAATAGATTAGACTGTGTAGAAAACAGAACTTCAGCCCTCAAATACAGAACATCAGGCCTTGAGAGGGAATACATGAATTTAAGTATATGGAATACAATAAAAGGAAAAAAAATACAGAACATGATCAGAGTATATAGGAAATTTTAGACATCAAGAGACCAAACCTGAGAATCACTGGGAGAAGAGAATGTGGAGATAACAAGCTAAAGGAATTAAGAAGATTTTCAATGAGACTGTTGCAGAAAATCCCTCCCGCCCCCCTCAGAAATGAGATAGACACACATATAAGAAGTATATAGGACCCCAAAGAGACCTGACCAAAACAGAAGTTCTCCAAGACACATCATAATCAAAATGCCTAACATAAAAAATAAGGAAAGAATATTAAAAACTGCAAGAGAGAAACATCAGGTCACATTTAGAGGAAATCCAATAAGACTCACTTCTGACTTCTCTACAGACACTAAAATCAAGGAGGGCCTGGAATAAGATATTCCAAGCTCTAGAAGAAAACAACTGTCAGCCAAGATTGATATGCTCAGCAAAACTATCTTTCATATTTAATGGGAAGATAAAAACTTTCTAGAACAAAGATAAAGTAAGTAAATAAATAAATAAATGGCAATTAAGCCAGCACTACAAATAATCCTCAAAGATAAATACCGTGTAGAGGAACTCAAAAACAAAATCCAAAACTCTCAAATAAGTGAAGATCAATTAGGGAAAATTTTCTGCAACTAATCATTAAATGACAATCAAGACAGAATTAAATATGACCCAAAAAAGTCAGCAAACCAGAAACATATCCGTAATAACATTGAATGTAAGTCGTCTCAATTCTCCAATTAAAAGACATAGACTAGCAGAAAGGATCAAAAAACAAGATCCAAATATATGCTATTTGCAAGAGACTCATCTCATAGGCAAAGATGCTCACAGGCTGAAGGTAAAAGGATGGGAAAAAAGTATTCCATGGAGTTTGAAAACGAGCTAGAATAGCTATCCTGATATCTGACAAAGTTGATTTCAAGCAAAAATAAATCAAAAACAATAGAGAAGGCCATTACATCCTGGTAAAGGAAATGATCCACCAAGAAGATATAACAATAGTAACTATATGTGCCCCAAATGTCAATGCACCTAGTAACATTTAAAAAATACTCTTTGACATTAAATCCCAGATAGATCTCAATACAATAATATTGGATGATTTCAATATACCCTTATCACCAATAGACCGGTCATCAAAGTACATAATCAATAAAGATATTTCCAACCTAACTAATACTATAAATCAAATGGACCTAATAGACATTAACAGAATATTTCACACCAAAACTGGTAAATTCACCTTCTTTTGGCAGCTTCTGATCACAATACAAACATAAAAAGATCAATAAAATTCCATGCATTCTACTGTACCCTAATGGAATGAAACTAGAAATCAACAGCAAGAAAAACAATTAAGCAATACTCTTTTAAATGAGGAATGGATCAAAGAAGAAATGAGAGAAGAAATTCTTAAAAACAAATGAAAACAACAATACAATATATTAAAATCTTTGGTACAGTATGAAAACAGTAACAAAAGGAAAATTCACTGCTCTGAGTGTCTACATTAAAAATACAGAGAGACCACAAATAAATAAGCTCTACCTTAAACTTTAGAAAAAGAAAAAAAAAACACCTCTAAAGTCAATGTAAGACAAAAAATAAAAAGAATCAGAGCCAAAATTAATGAAATTGAGAATAAAAAATTACACAGGACAATGCAACAAAAGTTGGTTCTTTGAAAAGATAAATAACTTTAATAAACCTTTAGTCAAATTAACAAAAAGAGAGAGAACCAAATTAACAAGATTAGAGATGAAAAAGGGAATATTGCCATAGACACTTTTAAAAAGTATCTACTAAAGTGTCACACTAAAGCTCAAGAAATAAAAATAAAAATCAGTAAGTGTGATGCTGTCAAATTAAAAACCTTCTGTACTGCAAAGGTAATGATTAAGAGAGTGAAGAGAGAGCCTACGGAATGGGAGAAAATCTTGCCAGCTACTCCTCTGACAGGGGGATTAATATCCAGAATATATAAAGAACTCAAAAAACTCAATGCCAAAAAAACAAATAGCCCAATCAATAAATGGGCAAAGAATTAAATACAAACTTCTCAAAAGAAGAAATCTATATGGCTAAGAAATATGAAAAACTGTTCAGTATCTCTAGCAATTAGGAACTACACTAAGATTTCATCTCACTCCAGTCAGAATGGCAATTATCAAGAATGTGAGGGGCTGGGGATGTGGCTCAAGCGGTAGTGTGCTCACCTGGCATGCACAGGGCGCTGGGTTCGATCCTCAGCACCACATAAAAATAAAGATGTTATGTCCACTGAAAAAGAAAACTAAAAAATAAATATTAAAAAATTCTCTCTCTCTCTCTTTAAAAAAAAAGAATGTGAATGAAAATAAATGCTGGTGAGGATGTGGGGAAAAAGGCACATTTTTACATTGTCGGTAGGACTATAAATTAGTACAACCATTCTGAAAAGCAGTGTGGAGATTCCTCAAAAAACTAGGAATGGAACCACTGTAGGACCCAGCTATCCCACTCCTTCGTGTTTATCCAAAATATCTAAAATAGTATATATAGTGATATAGCCATTAATTCATAATAGCCAAATTATGGAATCAACCAAGATGCTTGGCAATAGATAAATGAATTAAGAAAATGTGGTATAAATGGAGTTTTTACTCAGCCATAAAGAATGAAATAATGACTTTTGCCAATAAAGAAACACCACTGTACTATCTTCTCTTCCCTTCCCCTCTCCTTCTTTTCCTGCTTTTCGTTCTTTTATCCCCATTCCCCTCTCCTCTATTCCTTCCCTTGCCTGCCCTTCCAGAGAGAGGAAACCAACATCTTTTAAAAGGTAGTATTTTTAGTATTGAATACTTAATCCTTTTAATTACAAAAGAAAAACAGATCACTATGTTTCATGGTATTTTCTGTCTGTGACTTCTTATAAGACTTTCATTAACACTAATTTACAAAGACCAGATCAGAGGACAAATGTATCTGGTTTCTATCACTAACCAGGAAATAAATAGTTACTGAGTACATAAAATGTTCAAGATATTGTTCTTAAGTATAGTTAAGCATACAAAAGTGAGCGAAGTCTGTTCCTAACTTTAAAAAAAAAAAATAAGTGTAGAGGAAAAAAAAAAATCTCTGTGGCCTCATTCAGTTTTTTCATATTTAAAATAAAGATACTGGATAAGATATTATCCGATGTGCCCTCCACTCAATGAGTTTAAATAAAAGAAGATCAGGTAGGCAAAATAATAGGCCACCAAAGACAACATGTCCTTCCCCCAAACTTGAATAAGTTAATTTACATGGCAAGAGACTTTCCACATTTGATTTAAGTTAAAGATCTGTAGTTGGGAAGATGACAGGATTATCTGGGTGGACCCAATGTAACTGCAAGAGTCATTATAAGAGGGAAGCAGGAGACACAGAGGAAGAGATAACAGTAGAAACAAAAGGTTGGAGTGATGCATCCATAAGCCAAGGAATATGAGCAGCCTCTTCAAGCTTGAAAAAGCAATGTTCCCCTTGAGCCTCTAGAAAAGAATGTAGCTTGCTGATACCTTGACTTGAATCTCTAATATTATTTTGGACTTCTGACCTCCAGGCATACATTCATTCATTAGATTTTTATTGAGCAATTACTCTGTGTCAAATAATACCTTAGGTGCTAAAAATACAGTGAATGGAAGTTCATACTTGAAAAAATTAAAGAGGTACAAGAGAAATAATTTGGGCACCATATTGAGACTTCAGGAAAGTCAAGATTGTCATAAAAATACTAGCAGCAATCCAGAGTTGAACACCCAAAATTATATATCTATAAAATAATGCAAAAATGTCAGTGATAATGGTAATTAGTAATAATAATAACAACAATAAACTCTTTTATAGCAGATATTATGTGCCAGGTATTGTTCTTAGTAAGCATACCAATATGCTTAAAATCCTAGCAATAAGGCAGATAATAGCCTGCTGTCACAAATGAGACAACAGAGGCCCAGAAAGATTAAGTAGTTTTGCTGAGATCAAACAGCTGGTAAGTAGCAGAACTGTGATTTAAACTGGTGGTCTGATTCCAGAGTCTATGTTCTTAAACATAGTATAATTTACTTTACATCACAGAACAATAAGAATTAGATAATAATTATTCTTAAAAGCATTTAAGTATTATAGCAATACTATACAATGAAGTAAACAAATTTGGGCAAGACAAAATTGTCTGCTAATCTCAATGCAGTTCTTTTTATGACATATATCATTTACAAGCCTAGCATAAAAGGAATTACAAAAGGAAATAATAATGAATTAAAAGCAGGACACTGATTTAAAAATCTCTAGAGAGAAAAAAAGATAAATAATAGTCCACATATTAAATAAGCTTTTAAAGCATGTGTGTACATTCATTACCCTTTTCTCTTGTGTATAAACCTGAGTGTGGAATGGTATGTCACAGGTAAATCTTTGTTAAATCATATGAAGGCCTGCAAATTTTCCAAAGTGGCTGCACCATTTTATATTCTATCAGAGTAGTGTTTGAAGGTTCTAATTTCTCCACATGATTTGGAGATGATATATGGAAAGCATAAAATAAAAGAACAGAATATCAAAGATAATACATTTACATGCATCAAACACTTCCTCTAAAAAACTCAGGTTTTCTGGAAGACAATATGCTAAGTGAAGTAAACAGGTCACAAAAAGATAGTGCTGTATGATTCTACTTATATAAATTATAGACGAGTAGAATGCCAGATGCCAGAGGCCAGTGGTAGGAGGATGAAGAGTTACTGTTTAAAAGGAACAGCTACTCCATTCCAGAAGATAAGAAAAGTTCCACAGGTGGATGATGGTTACAGTTGCACAACAATGTGAATGTACTTAATGCCACAGAACTGCACACTTAAAAATGATTAAAATAGTATGTGTTATATTATATATATATTTTACCTGCCCCGCTGCTGCCATGCACACATACCCTCACAAACCCTTCAGCTTCTCTGTCTGGGTCCAAAAAAATATCCAAATCATTCTGGAGAAATCGAAAGCCTCAAAACACTATCCTGGTGGGAATGTAAAATGGTGTGCTGGCTTTGGAAAACCATCCTGCAGTCCTTGGAGTGATTAAACAAAGAGTGAGCTTGTAACCCAGCAATTCCAATAAGTCAGGCACAAAGAACCACATTTTGTGACTCCATTTATATAAAATGTTCAAAACAGATAAATCCATGGAGATGGAAAATAGACTGGCAGGAGCTCAGGTCTAAGTAAGGCTTTGGATAATGACTACTATTCTTCGGGTGTTTGGAAATTGACATGGTGATGGCTGCACAAGTCTGTAAATATGCTAAAAACGACTCACACTTTTGGTGAACTGTATGGTAGAAGAATTATATCTTAATGAAGCTGTCATTTAAAAAAACAAAATGTAACTCTTATTTTAAAAGGGCAACTTTGCACAGTGACTGAAGCATTCTAAATAAAAGCTAATGGCAAAAATATATTTAACAGATGGAAACAAAAAGAAAGCAGACACTGAAATATTAATTAGATTGTTTTCCTAGAAGAGGGATAGAAAGAGTTAAAATCTGAAAAAAAAATAGGATTAAGAAATGGGGCTTATAATTCTAGATGGTATAGCTAACCAGGCATATAAAACATGCATTTCATGGCAATAGGTGTGTGAGTAAGGATGAATTTAGTTACATAAAATTTAACTCAATGAGACTTATGTGATGAGGACATTTTTACTTTACATAACAGAAATGCCTGAGTTAATGGTCACAGGATAGGTTAATTCAGAAGCTCAAGGATGCTATCAAGGACCCCAAGTTTTTTTTATCTTTCTATTCTTCCAACATGGGTAAGTTAGCATTACGCTAGGCTAGCTTGCCTTTTGCTAGGATGGTTAGAACATTCTTCTAGAGGCAAAAACCAAGGGTTCCCTGCTTTGAACACTTTTTAAGAAGAAGGACCACTTCTCAGTAAATATCCATCCCCGAGTGAATCATCAGTAGGAGAGCAGGACCAGACAATTGGCTGGTCTCAATCAGGACTCATTCCCTGGAGTTAGGGATGAAGACAGCACATGGCTGCTTTGAGGGTATTTTTTAACAAAATTAGCACAAAAGTAAATTCCTCAAGAATTAAATGTCAATACAAGTAAACAATCACAACTATTAGAAGAATATTAGGAGAAAATACAAGCTCATCATTTTATAGTAGGGTTCACCTTCCAAAATAATTTAAAAACCTAAGTAGTATGGTAAAAGAAAAAAAACAACAGATCTGACTACTTGAGCATCAAAAAATCTTGGAAGGTGTGTTGTTCTCTAAACGGTACTTTTCCATTTCCCTGGCACAGCAGTTCAGGAGAGTACCTTGGAAGAGGAGTTCTTATTGCTGCTCTGGGACACAGGCAGTGTGTGCTTACTGGTGGGCTGAACGTGCTGGGATTCTCACTGTGCCAGATACAAAAGGTTTCAATTTGTAGCCTTCCCCACTGCCCCCAAGCAAGACTGTTACCCTGTCCTTGGAAGTCCTGAAACTCCGTTGATTTGGCCTCTTTGTGGATGACAGTTCTTTCAGGCATCTGTTTCCACAACAGAGAATTTTCATCCATATTGAAGACTCTGCCTGGCAATTTTTTTTTCAAAAATCAGCTTATCTAATTTATAAAAATTCTCCAGCTGCCTTACATCAGCACACACTCACTACTCACTTTAAATTATCCAGAGCAAGCATTAAATTCAATTTCATAGTAGGGTTCAGGCTTCTCTTTCAATGCTATTATGAACTGAAGTTTCAAGAAGCCATATCCATATTCAAAAGCCTATAAACTGCTTAATCTTAGCCATCTAGAATACTGTGATTACATGGAGGAGGGGATGCTACAGATCAAGAGCCAAAGTAATTTTAGGCTACCTTTAGTCACTTTTAGTAGCCATTTACTATCAACCTCTGTATCTGTCCTAGCATTCTTGTGACTACAGGTGAAACTCTTGAAATACATACAAAGCTTGGTAGACCTCTGGCCTCCACCTACCCTATATCCAAGAATGTGACAACATCAGAATCCCATAAAAGATTTCTTCTCCTCATTAAAGATAATATCTGAATCCTATAGAAGAGATTTCTCTGCCTCTTTCTGGTTTGCCTACCTGTTGACCCCATCTACTTTATTTTGTGACTAAGAAAGCTCTTTCTTCTACCATGTTGTTCCAGGTAACCTGAATACATGTTCCCAGGCCATGGTCACTCTTACTTGACTCAGAATATTTTCTTATTCTGTGAAATCATAATTATTATTTTACATTAGCATCATAAAATAAACTTTGTGCTTCAGCCATGATAGTCATACAATGAGACATGCTTCTATGCCAGGTCTTCAGACTAGGTCCCTAGAAATTTCTTGACATTCTGTTCTTGAAATTTTTGTTAGTTTCATTGCTTTCACTGAAACAGATCCTTTAACAGCTTCCATCATTTTGTCCTTGTCCTTCAAGCTGGTTGCTACAGTGGAATGGGATGTACTTGACTGACGAGCAATAATCATCAATGATTTTCCACCTTCATTGTCCTGAGTCACTTTTAACTTTGTTATCACATCAATCACTTAATGTGGCCCTTTATGGGCACATTAGCAGTAAATTTCTTAGAAGCCATGATAAATGAAACTCAATATTAAATCAAGTGCAAGAGAAAATTCCATAATCAAATGATAAATACAAAATGAATCTGTCATTAGCCTTCATTGCATATGGAGTTAGTCATTTATCAGATATCATCTCTATATTTATTTTCAGTTATTTGCAGCTTTCTCTGGTTAACTTTAAAAGGCAAACAACTAAATAACAAGTTGCATGATCTTATATATTTTTAAAAAATTAATTGTGTATAAATAGAAAAAAGTTTGAAAGGACATTCATCAAAAACAAATAGGAAATATCTGTAAGGGTGAGAACATAATTACTTTTCATTTTATTCTAACTTTATCTGTTTTTCTCAATAACCATACTTTACTTTAAAATTTAAAAAAAAATGTTTTTAGTTCTGTAGTTGTTAAAGAGGGACTCAAAAAAGGCAGTCTCTAGACAGTTTTAGTTCCTGGTTTAAAATCTCGTTCCTTTCCATCACTAACTTGTTGGCAATTTCAACACAGAGACAATCCTTTTAATAATCTAGATTCACCTTTCCTAAACTTCCTTACTTCCAACAATTTCTATCTCCACTCCAGGTCAGTTATCTTTCCCATAGTCACAGCTGATCACAATCAACAGCTATTATCTTGACTTTACGCCTCATCAAAACTGTTAAACTGATTCCATCTACTTTTTAAATTATTCATTAGCTGATTCAACATCTTCAATTTCCTCTTTACTTTGACGGTATCCCAGAGTACATCATAATAATCCCTTTACATACTTAAATTCTATGCTACTGGAGAAAAACAATCAGCTATACTGACTGGCCTCACTTTAAATTCAAGATGACAAATTTAAAGTACGTATTTAGCAACATGCAAAATTCCTAGTAAATTTCTTTCCTTTAAAAAATTTTACTTTCACTGTCTCTGGGATAGCCTCTCCTCAAATCTTAATACTTACTCTGATCTCTAAAATTATGATATTTTATTTCATTAAGAAAACAGGAGCAATCAGGAAACTATCATGTCCTTATCAGCTCTTACACAGTATTTAAGCTGCCTCTCCACCTTCTAGAAACCAGTCTTCCACTTGGCTCAATAGATTCTATCTCATCCTTCCCACTAAAGACTCTGCTCCCGGAATAAACATTCTCTCCCTAAATAATTTTTCTTTTCCAATGTGTCATTGTCTTCAGCACACAAACATGCTATCATATTTGTCATTTTAAAGATTAAAAATAAATTATAAATAAAACTCTCAATAGTATGTCCTCCTCATAAACTCCCATTCTGTTTCCCTATGGCAAAACTCTTTGAAAAGCTGTAGTCAGTGTCTCCCTTTTTGATCTGCTATCCTATCTTTACCCCATTCCAATGTGATTCTGGTCTCTACCACTGAAACTTCTCTTGTCAAAACCAGTGATTACCCCACTTATCCTGTCAAATTAATTCTAAAAACCATTTGATATAATTAAGGACGGTATTGTATTCTGGATTTTATCTAATGATGTGCTTGAATAAGACCTACTTATATTTAAAATTTTAAGGCTTTTAAAGCTTTACATAAATATTTTAAGTTACATATTTATACACAAATATATAATTTGTACACAAAACATAAACATGATTTACTGAAGACATAATCTTAAATGATTATTTAAATAGCTAAAATAATCTTCAAAAAGAGCAACAAAGTTGGAGATCTCACACTTTCTGATTTCCAAACTTACCATAAAACTATTGTAATAAAAAATACTGTGGTGCTGGTATAAAAGACAGTGAGAATTATCAACACACAAAACAGCAGTTTTCAGAAGTATAACTATCTTTTCATTAGGAATGTAACCAGTTAGCAGCAACAATGATGTACAGTTCTGGAGAGAAAAATGTAAAATGATTCAAAAGAAACCTCAGAAATTCCAAATATGTTAAAAGTAAGGATAACAAAAAAGTAGCTGAATGAGAATGACAGAGGTCGACTCAAAGGACTCAATATTTTGCCCTAATGAAGAAGGTGACTGCCTAAGTCAACTTTGAACATCAAACTCAATCACCCTGCTACAAATGATCAAAACACTCGTTTGGACTAGCAAGTCAAAAAGTTTCCATACAGAACCTCTTCTCCAGAAGTTAAGATTATATATATAGCTGTATTTTTTTTTTTTTAGAGATCTAACAAAAAGAAGATGTAGATAGAGTGCTCCATCTAATCTATATAAACAACCTGAATAAATTTGAAGTCAGCATTAATTAAAAAGAATAATTTCATCAAAAACCTAAGAAGGGGGCTGGGGTTGTGGCTCAGTGGTAGAGTGCCTGCCTAGCACATGTGAGGCACTGGGTTCAATCCTCAGCACCACATAAAAATAAATAAATAAATCTACAGTAGTTGTCCATCTACAACTAAAAAAAAAAAAAAAGAAAAAGAAAAGAAAAAATCCTAAGAAGGTACATAAACTTTAAGAAGAAATTACAGAAAATCTTTGAGCCAACAAAAACAAAACAAATGAAAAAACTGATTTCTAGGTAAATCAGGTAATTTAATAATAATTAAAGTCATATACATAGTAAATAAATAACAATTTAAAAATTTTTAAAGTCACAAAATTGCATATAAAACAAATGTTATATTTTATTTGTATTATAAAATACTTAAAAGTCTTATAATATGTAATGAATAATCAAGAAATGATAGCATTAGTCAGTACAATGGTACATGCCTATAATCCCAGCAGAGCAGGAGGCTGAGGCAGGAGGATCACAAGTTCAAGGACAGCCTGAACAACTTAGTCTGGTTGCAATCTGGTGAGATCCAGAGCAGAGCACTCAGCTAAACCAAGCCCAGACTCCTGATTCTCAGAAAACTGTGAGATAATAAATATGTATTGTTTTAATCTACTATATTTGTTGTAATTCATTACACAGCAATAGAAAACAAACACACAAGGACAACAAATGAGTAATGAATACTGATACATACCTGTCTTAAGGTAAAAAAAATAAAATATATATTATATGCATAATTTTAAATTTTCTCATAGCCACATTAAATATTTTTTAAAATGGGTGAAATTAAGCTTATATTTAACATATCTAAAATATTATCACTTCAATATTTAATCAATATAAATGGTTATTATTAAGATGTTTTAATTTGTAAAATATTTTTCCACTATCTGACAATCAACAAAAAAGTACTAACATTAAGAAATAAGGGACACAAAGATGCTTCCTAATTCAAAACATATCACAAAATTCTATGCTCAGATGGCTTTACCATCAAATTGCACTATTTAAAGAAGGGACATCAATTCTGCACAAAGACTTACAAACAAAAGAGAAGAAAGAAACACTTTTAAACTATTTTTTTATGTCACCTGCATCCCATTGGTTCCAAAACTGGATAAGAATATTATGAGAAAAAAATTAGACTAATCTTTCCCATAAAAAGAAAAGAACAGAAACAAATATATATCACTCTAAGAATGCCATGTTGGATTATCATTTGAAAATTAATCAATGTAACTAACTGTGAATAGTAAAAAGAAGAAAATTCATATGACCATCTTATCAGATTGAGAAAAATTTGACAAAATTCAGTACTCATTAATGATTTTAAAACTCTTAGCAAATTAGGAACATAATGCAATTTCCTTAATATAAAAAACAGCATCTTTCAAATAAACAACCTACAGCACACATGATACAGTAAGATCTTAAAAACTTTCCCAGTGAGAACAAGACTGTCCATTAGTACCACTTCTATTCAACACGGAATGGAGGTCACACGCACTGCAACACGGCAAGGGAAAGGGGTGGAGAAGAACAAACCGACTAGGAGGTAAGGGGATCATTAAGAATTACAAGGAATTAAAAAAATAATATAACTTGCAAATTATATGATTGCATATCTAGAAAATCCAAAAGAATCTACAAACTATGAGCCTTAATAAAAGAATTAATTTTACAAGGTAAATGGATAATAAAGTAATATAAAGTTATAACTAAAACAATGCAAAAATTCATGCAAAAAATAGAGTAACAGCAATAAAACAGATTAGAGATTAGGAACAGACCCACACATTTACAATCATATTTTTTTTTTGTCAAAGATGCTACCTCAGGTTAATAAGGAAAGAAAAGTGTCTTCAAGTAATGATGTTGGATGACGTGGATTTCATTTAGGGAGGGGTTTTTCTTGACCCTTACCCTTCTTCCCAAAAGAAAAAATCAGCTCTAGGTGCATTTAGACTTAAATGTCAAAGCTAAAATAATAAAGCTTCTAAAAGAAAATAAAATATCTTTGTGACCTTGGAGTTGATTAACACTCTCTTATGATAGATGAAAAACAAAATCAACTAACATCAACTATCTTAAAGCTAAAGATTTTTGCTTATCAAAGGCACCATTTGGTAAAAAATACTTTAAAAATCCCATAAAGAAATGACAAATGTTTGAGGAGATAGATACGTTTATTCTAACTTTAAAACTATGCAATGTATACATGTATTAAATCATTACATGATACCCAATTAATATGCACACTACTTATGTTTCTATGTATCAGTTTAAAAATAAATTTTAAAAATTGAAAGAGTAAGTCTCAGACTTGTATGATATAGCATACATATATATATATATCCAACCACACCTATTTTGATTTTTTGGGGGGGAGGGGGATGGTGGGGTTCATCCAGGGGTACTCTATCACTGAGCTACATCCTTAGCCCTTTTTATTTTTTATTTTAAGACAGGGTCTCATAAAATTGCTGAGGTGGCCTCATGCCATTCTCCTGCCTTAGCCTTCTGAGTTGCTGTTATTACACTGTGCCCAGTCATCTATTTTGAATACATAAAGAGCTACTACAATTCATAAAAGGTATATATCTCCAACATAAATGCAAATATATGTTAATTAAACACTATACAATGTGGACAAAAATAGTCATAGGGGCACTATCAATAAGAGCCAAACTATCCAAATATACATCTATGGTCAATGGGTAAATAGCATAAACTCACAATATGGAATACTATAGAGCATTAAGGATGAAAGATCTATAACTACCCAACTATACTGATGATAGTCACAAACATAATGTTGAATTTTAAAAAGCACACAAAAAAAGAGTATGCATCATATGATTCCATCTCTATAAAGTAAAGGGGAAAAAGACAACACACACACACACACACACAACAACAAGTAAAAGTAATCTATACTATAAGGTGAACAATGTCTAACTTTCAAGAAGGATCAGGAAACATGCTGAGGGTTTTGGGATTTTTATTTGGTTGCTGGATACATGACTGTGTTGATTTGTTAAAAATTTAGTAAGCTATTCTCTCATGATATGTGTACTTTTCTGTATGAATACAAAAACAAGAAGCTTATTTTGGGGGCTGGGGATGTGGCTCAAGCGGTAGCGCGCTCGCCTGGCATGCATGCGGCCCGGGTTCGATCCTCAGCACCACATATCAACAAAGATGTTGTGTCCGCCGAGAACTAAAAAATAAATATTAAAAATTCTCTCTCTCTCTCTCTCCCCTCTCTCACTCTCTTTTTAAAAAAAAAAAAGTTTATTTTTAAAAAAAGATCCAGACCTTTCTGCCCTGACATGCTCTATGATGCCCACAGCAGCCACAAGCATGTTCTCACACTACAAGGTCCAAAAAGGCATTCCTCTCTTTTAATTTCAAAGGAAAATATTTTCTAGAAGCTATCAGATTTCTCATTGGCCACATCTGGATCACATGCCTTTGCAGTAGCTGAAAGGAAAGTTGAAAACAGAGTATCTGACATATTGTTTTTATACTGGAAAGTAGTCTTGTTGGCCAGGAGTAAAGATGGAGAAAGGAATGTTGCATTGGTAACCAACAATGTCTGCTTCCTCAGATTATTACTAATGGGCTCTTAACTAGTCTTGCCACAGCCATTTTTGTCTTACTCCCATGTAAGCTCTGCTTAGCAGTTAAGTAATTTGGTAAAAATATAAATTTGAAAAATCTTCCATAAACTTCTCACTACAGTAAGAAAAACTCTACAAACCTGCATGACTTGGTCTCAAACTTTCTGCTTTATCTTGACAATCTTCTGCCCCACTAATATATTAATCATATAATCTGCAAAAATGAAAAAATAAATATATAGCATGCAGGAAGCAGATTCTGAAAGAATTCCAAAGATTAAAAACTGACAAAGAGCTATTAATCGCACATCATTTTAAATGGGCCAAGTCTTGGATACTCTATTTACTGAATTATTTTTATATTCATAAATATAAGAATAATTATAGGGACTTTTGATCTGTCTTGAGACCTTGGTCCCCCTACCTGTAATTTCCCTTTAAAGTGTCAAGTTCCTCTAGAGTTCGTCTATTAGTCAGTCACCTTTTATCAGAGAAAATGGCATTTGTTTTGGGGGGGATTAGCTAACTTCACTTAGCATTATCTTCTCCAGCTCCATCTATTTACCTGCAAATGCTATAATTTTATTCTTTTATTGCTGAGTAATATTCCATTCTGTATATATGTCACATTTTTTAAATCCATTCATCTACTGAAGGGCATCTAGGTTGGTTCCACAGTTTAGCTATTGTGAATTGTGCTACGATACACATTGATGTGGCTGTGTCCCTGTAGTATGCTGTTTTTAAGTCCTTTGCACATAGACCGAGGACAAGGATAGCTGGGTCAAATGGTGGTTCCATTCCCAGTTTTCCAAGGAATCTTCATACTGCTTTCCGTATTGGCTGCACCAATTTGCAGTCCCACCAGCAGTGTATGAGTGTGCCTTTTTCCCTTCATCCTCACCAACACTTTTTGTTGTTTGTATTCTTAACAGCTGCTATTCTGACTAGAGTGAGATGAAATCTTAGAGTAGTTTTGATTTGCATTTCTCTAATTGCTAGAGATGTTGAACATTTTTTTCATGTATTTGTTGATTGCTTGTATATCATCTTCTGAGAAGTGTCTGTTCAGGTCCTTGAGGGGAAGGGAGGGGTTAAGGGGTTAGCAATGATGGTGGAATGTAATGGACATCATTATCCAAAGTACATGCAGGAAGACAAGAATTGGTGTGAACATACTTTATATACAACCAGAGGTATGAAAAAATTGTGCTCTATATATGTAATATAAATTGTAATCCATTCTGCTGTTTTATTTTTTTTTACATCAATTAAAAAAATGTCAAGTTCAGTAACTACAGAATTTTGTTTTCAGAATCTAGTACTCACAGTTAATGTGAACAACTATACTCAACTCCTTTGCCTCCACTTTCCAGTCCCCACTTTCTATCCCCTAAATGCTAAACCTCACAATTCAATTAGGTCTAGGCCTTTCTGTAAATCTCTCCTCACTAAAGAGATTTCTGCAAATCTCTTATCTCAACACATAAGCATGAAACCAATACAAAGTGCTCTGCCCTCAAACTTTCCAAACAATCTATTAAAATGTCATAATAGCTCCAGTCCAGGAATAAAAACTGTTCATTCAGTCAAAAAAACTGTATACCTACTTTGCACCAGGAACAGAAAACTGTAATAGATGGAGTAAAAGAAAAGAATCATCACATTACTTGAAATTAATGTACTTTATATTCAGTAAATATATCTAATCCCTAATGTTTATGCAGATATCCTTTATTAACATACTTTACATGTGTTTTGGGAAAGTAGTAGACAATAAATATCTTTTTCTTCTTGCTTTCAAATTCCACAAAATGACAGCTGAGGGATTTGAAAAATGTATACACACACACACACACACACACACACACACAAAAAAAAAAAAAAAAGGAATGGAAAAATGAAAACTGATAAGAGGTGGTAAACTGAAAGATAATAGTAATTAACTTGCATTCCAGCTCCCTTCACTCTTAGGGCCTGACATGTGGAGAAACAGGGAAGATGAGGGGAAAGGGTAGAGGGCAAAAGGTCAACTAGAAGCAAGGGAAGGGCTGGGGTAGCTCAGTAGTTGAGCGCTTGCTTAGCAAGTGAGGCCCTGGGTTCCACCTCAGAACTGTTAAAGAGAAAAGAGGCAAGGGCAGTGAACCCCAGTATTTCTGAAATTGTAAGTATCAAAGTCCTGAAGGAACAGGTAGGCAAGTTGGGCTAAAGATAAACCAATAAGCAAAGAACACATTTGGTGGAAAGTCTGTATAAGGACAAAGAGCCCCAGATTCTCACCTGACCCCTAATGAGCAGGCAGATGACATTTCCTTTCTCACTCTTACTGAAAAGTAAGGGTTTACTACTATCTACACAGGGTGAATAAGGGTGGGTAGGGTTTCTAGATTAAGGTTAAAACAAGAGCAATGGACAGCAACTTATTAAAAATAGGGGGAATAAATGAATGTCTGCATTTTAACAGTAAAACCTCAGATCCCTTCATCTTGATTAGCTACAAGAACATTGACTCCTAGACAGATCATCCTGCAGATCCAGACACATTCTACTGTCCATCACTGCCAGGTGGCTCCAAGCAGGAGGATGAATTAGTATTTTTCTGGGAAAAATGAGAAGTCCATAAGAAAAAAATCTACCAATAATGATGCATGAATGCCTCCAATTTAACGAACTTTTGTTGACTGACTGAATGTCCATTTTGTCCTGGGCACTAATCTAGTTGGTTGGAGAATATCAGTAAAATTAAAAACAACAAAATCTCAGCTCTCATGGAGGTGCCATTTTCTTGTGGGAGAAGACCAAAAATAAACAAATATAACAAGTGATCAGGTAATAAAACATCAGGTAACAAGTGCTATGGGAGAAAAACAGAATAAGAAAAGAATTAGAAGAAGTTCCTAGGGGTGGGTATATGCAGTTCTGACTAAAGAGGGTTAAACCAGGCCTCACGGAGGTGACATGTACAAGAGCTGAAGGAGCTGCAGGCTCTTGTCTAACCACACTATAGTAAAATCCATTATGCCACAAACTCTATCATGAGCAAAAACTGTTCCAAACTGCTTATCTGTATCTCATTTTTAAATATTAAAAAATAACCGAGGATCTCCAGGCATGCCAGAAATAAAACAAAACAGAAATTGGAAGACACATTCAGATAAAAACAAAAAAGGAACTCTAATGAAAAACAGTGAAGGGAATACAAAAATTTAAAAACCAAAGTGAAGCATCAGTGACACAACATATTGTATCCATGAAACAAGAACA
Organism: Urocitellus parryii; assembly: GCF_045843805.1. Lineage (NCBI taxonomy): Eukaryota > Metazoa > Chordata > Mammalia > Rodentia > Sciuridae > Urocitellus > Urocitellus parryii. The sequence goes on from NC_135540.1 coordinate 19,932,824, forward strand.
GAATGTTACTTTTTTAAAAGGCCAAAGAACAAAAAGATGTCTTAGAAATTTAAAATATACATGAGAGCAAAAATTTGTAATGGAAAGTAAATGAATTTCTCAGAAAACAAGAAAACAAAAGAGAGAGGAAATGAGAAAATTAGCAGTTCAATGTAGGAAGTATCATGGCTAACAAATGTGAATTCACAAAGAATAGAGGAACAGAGAGGAACTGAAGGAGAAATATCCCCAAACTGATGGGAACCAATGAACACACAAGACAATGAAAAGAACACACATAATAAGGTACAGCATTGTGAAATTTCACAGTATCTAGTAGTAAGAGAATAAAAAGCTTCTAGAGAGAAAAACAGATCACATGCAAAGCATCAGAAATCCAAAGTGGCATTGTATTTCCCAACATTTATACTGAAAACTATGAGGCAATGGAGAATGTGTTTAAAATTCTGAGAGAAAATTATTTCCAAACTAGAATTCCATACCCAGCCAAATCATCCCTCCAGGGTGAGATTAAAATAAAGCTTTTGGTCATGCAAGGTTTCAACAATTTACCTCCCATGTGGAGGATGCATTCCACCAAAAGGGAAGTAAAACAAGAAAGATGAGGACCTGCGATCCAGAAACAAGGGATTTATCAAAAGGAAAAGGTGAGGGAAATTCCCAGGATGATGTTGAAGGGAAGCGGGCTTAAGAAGATAGTTGTACTACTCTGAGAAGCAGACACAAAGACAAGATTAGAAACACTAGAAATGTATTAGGGGAAATGTCTGTGAGAGAAAATGGGGAGGGAGCCAGAGAGTTTAATAGGGCTGCAAGATAGCAATGCAGATCTGACCCCAGAGGAAAGATTCAGGAAAGGAAGGGAGGCTGGGCAGATGTGCGTTAGGCTGCAGTGCAGTTCTAGGCAAAGTTGGGTAAGGCTGCTTGTCAGAGGGCTCAGCATCTCCTGGGACTAAACCTTCTTGAGTGTCCCTGTCATGTTCAGTCACTGGCTAGGAGCAGAATGTGAAAGGCATGGCCTTGGCAGACACATGGTGACAGATTTCAGACAGCAGCAGCTGAGGACATCATTCAGTTACTACTTGTGGTCAGAGATCTGGGAGAAACATTCTCATGGCCACCTGTGGTAGCTGTGGTAGTATGGCTAAAAGTACATTTCCCAGGATTCCCTTCCCTAAACTTTTTTGGCTAGTTGAGACACAAGAGTTATTTTCATGGAAGAAAATAGAGAGCAAAAGTGAAGCAATAGCTATTTTGTTTTTTACACTTAAGCTAAATAGGTGTTTTTGTAGATCACTCATGCTGCCACTATCTCCTGGTTCACCTCACTGTCGTGGAGGAGTGGCCAGACCAGCAGACTCTAACTCCTAGGCCAGATACGTGGTTCAGGTCTGGATGAAGAGCACCTGCTGTCCTGCAGGACATTCACATCACCTGGCCGGAGACAGTGAGAACTGACACAGTATCCAGTTTGTATTCACAGGTTTTAGCTCATGCTCATGGGTTCCAGATGTCTCTGCATTCCACTTCACATCAATCTTCACTCTTTAACTTCCTGCCTTGTGAATTTTGAGCACATCTCCCTTCATCACATGAGAAAAAGACAGGCTTCATAATTTATTTAACCAACTCCTACCTGAGGTAAAACCCCTATAGCAACCCCCTTATTATAATACATCCTCCTGCCCTCCACACCCACAGCTCCACTTCACTGATGGAACTCAGGCCTGACACAGAAGCTGCGCTGGAAGGCCAGGAAATATGTTTCCAGGAAAAACACATGGAATGAGAGAGAATGTGGCTGTTTCGAGAGGTATTTTACAGATCTGTCAGTGAATTTAGAAATATATTAATAACTAACATTTTTTAAATTAAGAAGAAAAGGGAGGCAACTATTAATTCTGGTAAAATGTTATGTCTTAGAAAAGGAAATTTAAGCATAGGACATGATATGACTAAGGAATGAACAAAATGTATGTGGTCACAATAAGGAAAATGTACATAATGATTTCAGCCAATACCTACCAAATCTACGCTAGGAAAAATTAAGTAAAGAAAGTTGTATATTAGAGAAGAAATGTCATTGTAAAATTAAATCCTACTCTTTTGTAATAAGGCATCATTGCATCGTGTCTTTAAATACAGATAGAGACCCCACATTATTTAGAAATGTACACACCTATGACAGATATCTATTAGAGATATCGAAAGTAAACACCTCCCCACCAAATTGGCTAAAATCACTGCTCTGAAGGAGTAGGAAGTAAGTGTGAGACAAGGAGAGAAATGCTATCATCATAAATGTTATTGTAGCTTTTTCATGCTTTTAACATATGTAAATGTTTTATGATAGCAAAAAGAAAAATTAAATTTTAAGAATTCACAGTTGGGCCAGGTGCAGAGGTGCACACCTATAATCCCAGTGACTCAGGAGGCTGAGGCAGGAGGATCTCAAATTGAAAGCCAGCCTGAGTAGTTTAGTGAGAACCTGTGTCAAAGTGAAAAATAAAAGGGCTGGGGATATAGCTCAGTGGTAGAGCATCTTTGGGTTCAATTCCCAGTAGTAGGGGGAAAAAAACAAAGTTAGTGAATGAATAAGATACGTACATTAATAAAAGTTAACTCCATTAAAAAGTTCTCTCACTTTTTGGTTTTTCCTTTTCCATGAGATAATAATAGTACAGTGACTAGTGTTTCTGGAGCACTTTGTCAGGCATTATTTTAAGAATTTTACATGTGTTGATTAATTTCAACAGCCCTATGAGTTACATCATTTTAATCTTCATTTCATATGCAAGAAATTAAAAGCACAGAAAGGATAACTTTCTACTGTTGGGGGTTAAGTGGCACAGCAGGCATTCAAACTCCAGAAGATGACTCCAAAGTTTGTGCTCTTGAATCCTCATCAGCCCAAAGAAATACATGTGCATCCAACAGCTAGATGTAGCCAAAACCCTCAATTTTATGAGATTATATAGAAAAGCATCCTACTGTGATTTGGGAGCCTATAAAAACATTAGCAGTTTCAAGGTTTTTCTTCCTTTCAACTACCATTCATTGAGCTGATACTATGTGCCAAGCACTGATATATATTTGTTTTTATCATCCTAACACCGCATCTCTAATTTATGACTAGGTTCCCTGAAGTTCACAGAGCTTATATAATATAGCCTTAGGTTTGGTGACCAAGTTGGAGGACAGAAGCCAGTATTTCAAAGTAATTTCTGTGCCAAACCCCTGAACATTGCAGGAAGTAATAAAATAGTCTTAAAGTATGTCTGTCTGGAATTAAGAATAAGAGAACAACATAATGTGAGATGAGTACCAGCGAATAGATATTAACAACTCAAAATGCTATAATCCTATATATGCTTTAAAGAGAGATGGAACTTTAAAGGGGATTGGAAGAAAAGGAAAATTCAACTGTGTGAAAATCTCAATAGTTATGGTTTTATATTAGTCACTATGCAAAAAATTAAGCATGACAACGAGAACAAATGAAATTCTGTTACAGATTTAGGCAGAAGAGAATGTCCAATATACATTTCCAGTTTAAAAAATTTAAATGCAACTATCTTTAAGTATTCTCAACAACAGGTTTTTAAAACAACGGAAATATCAGCTCCCCTGTCCCTCACACACTTTGTTTATAAGATCTCTGATTTCCACTGATCGCGTATTTCATATATGACAGATTCTGTTTACCTATTAAAGTACAAATGTCAAAAAAAATCGACCTTATGATTGATTTCAAAGTAATGAGCCAAGTTTAGAATGTCTAATAATAAAGTGATATTATACAAAATGAATATTTTGGACTGAGATGCAACAAACTATTTTACATGAATTTCGAAAGCACTGAACTAACCCTACTACTTATGGCTCAGTTATCATGAAGTTTGACTTCAGCTTTATGTAAATTAACCATCATTTTGAGAAAATATTAACTTGTTTCTTAAAATGCAACCAGCGACAACTAAGAAGAAAAGGCAGAGACATTTTTGTTCTATTCACAAGCACCAACAAACAGCCCAGTGGGGAAATGGCAGCACGCCAGGTTGCCCTGTGAGCAATTAGGCTTCCTGGCAATCAGGAAACTCAGGGCCCTAGGCCCTTAGAAAACTAACACATTAAGGACTTGGTGCTTTTATTTCCCCTTCCAAAAGCCATATGTGAGATATATTTTGTTTAGATGGCAATCTTTTCCATCTTTTGGTCTGAAAAAAAAAAAGAAAAAAGAAAAAAAAGAAAGGCTAAGACAACTACTTAGAAGGAAGTAAATCAAGAAGAACATGTGTGAGGGATTAACAAACATCATTATCTACCAGACGAATTGACTAAAATTTAGAAACTGGTCCCCAATATACAGGAGTCTCATTCTAATAATCAGAAGAAACAATAATTAAAAGAGTCATACAACTATTGTGAAATGTGAAAGTGCATTTTAATTAATCAAGAAACTCAAATGCAAAAAAAAAAAAAAACACTAAAATTATCTCAGTTAAGATGGTCAAAACCCAGTTTCAACAAAGAGTTACACAATTACTCTTTTATTAACTTCTAGAAGGAAAGTTTCTAAGAAAAAAAAAAGGATATTGAATAATTCTAATAAACCTTATAGGAGACTAGAGGCTACAACTTCCATTTTATCAAATTTAAGCCTGAAGTCTTCACGTTCTGGTAAATAATTTCTCTTTTAGCTGTTTTATGAATCAAATGATGATTAAGACTGTCAACGTACTGTACAATATTTTTGCAATTTCCTGCTTGTATCTAACATGACACTCAGAAGCACAACAAAAGTAAAAATCAGAAATGAAAAATCATTCTGAGGATCCATAAATACACTACCTAACATATTGGGGAGTAATTATGTAGGGTCAGTTGAAAAATCTGACTAACTCAAAAAACAATATTGCCAAGAAGGCAACATATGTAAAGAACCTGAATTCAAGTAAAATAAGGACATTTATATTTTTATGTGTATCTAGCCAAGATATACTTTACTTTATAAATAAAATAGATTTTAAGGAGTAAGAATTAATAATGAAATCAACCCTTCTTCACAGATATTTAACAAAAGATCATTACTTCTCACCTTCAATACTTCAAATTTTATTTTAAATTTTTCATTATTTTATAGTACATAAACAGAAAGTCCATTTTTCTACTTTTTGATGTGCCAATGACAATAGTGTAGCATACATCCATGACAACTTAGACTACAAACAGAAACCCCTGCAAACTGAAAATATAAGGACCAGCAAATGTTTCACTACACTCAGAAAACACAGAGTCTTTATTCCAAGAGGAACTTTTAGTAAAAAAATGATGTGTGAACAGCAGACACTGATGTTCACACAAGCACACTGCAGACAACCCAGCAGGCGGTTTTCTGTTTTTTTTGGATCATGCTCTGGAGGTGCTGGCACAATGGAATTTCAATACCATAATTGCTTATTTCTCTGTATATCTTTAAAATAACAGGTAAAGAAAATAATTAAGTACAAACATAACAAAATAAAATGTTTTTAATTCTTCTTTTCAAACGATATAATTTATAACCATTACACAAATAGAGAAGAAGCACAAAAGGGGGAGAAAAGAAATAAAGTAATGTTCCAAAGGTTCAGTTTACAAGGACCTCACACAAAGTTTTTTTTTTTCTCTCTCTCTGCAACTCTTACTAGAAACAGTATTATTTCCTAAAAATGCACTAGCTGCCAAGAGCTATGGTCCATCTAAAGAAAGATGGAAATAGAGTGTTACAAAAAAAAAAAAAAAAAGGATTCAGTGTACAAATTTCTGTAAAATCTGTTATTGTTTTGATTTTGATATATCTTTTTCACTAAAAAGTAATTTTAATAGATAAAATACTAAATTATATAGTACTGTATTGAAACAATAAAAGTAATCAAATCTCAAACTTTCTAATTAAACCTTTTTTCTTGTAAGTTATTGGGAATTCAACACTAGTCTTGGTTCACATGATAGAACAATGGGAAAATTTTCCGAATGGTTGAACACTAACCCTGACAAGTGTGGAGAGCCAACTACAATACATTATATGGTAGCATAACCTGCCACCCACGTTGCTGAGAGAACAGCTTTCAAACACATGCACTGAGCTGTAAAACCACAAAATCCCTTATTACACATTGTCTTTCTTACTCTAGGTGAAATATACCATCAATTCTTTCCATTATAAATCTTTTTTTATTAGTATTTTTGAAGCTCATTTACAATTTGTGATTTTTCTGACAATGTAAAAGATGACTTTTAAAAAAAGAAAATGCAACAGGAAAGTTATCACTATCCTACAGTATTACAAATTGTGGCACAACTTCTCATAAATAATTTTGGACTCCATATTATCTAAAATGAGTTTCAAGATAAAATTCCTTTTCTTTTCTTACCTTTCAAAAATGAGCTCAGTGCAATAATGACTACCAAATACTAAAGGCTCTGAGATTCAGAAGAAGGGTGAAAAAAAGCCCAAAGACACTATTTTTTCAGAGATGCAATGATAGTACCTTTTGGACATTCACAATGGTTAAAGTCATTTCAAAAACTTTCTCCGTAATGTTTTGCCTGATTATTTTCCCTCCAAAATCTTCCTACTATCCTTTACGTTTCCTTGTCCCCCCAACTCCCACCATGACCCACCCCACCCATAGTCTGCTAACTGAATCATAGCATTCCAGAACAGCTACAGGACATAACAGTTTCTTCTGGGGTTTTCATTTGCAATGTTGTTGGTAAAGAGAATTTTATTTGTAAGTGTTTCTATTATACTGACAGGGTCAATTAGTCCTCTGAACTATTGGTCTTTCTGCTTGATAGCTTGGTGGATTATTCAAGTGGGACCGTTCATAACCTATAACTGAATGCAGCCAATTAACCTCAGAAACAAGACAATACTGATCATCTAATGGGATTTTAAATTTATCTTAATAACATACTACAGTTATATACTTTCCCCCAAATAGGTGGTTTATTATTTGACAGAAGCTCTACATTTCCCCCAAACTGAACTGATATGTAAATAATAATATACAAATCACACTTTTTATTTTGTAAGTTCATATTTTGAAGCTTCTTAAAATTAAAAATCAGGCATTATGCCTACATGTTCCTACATGTTTATACAATTAAATAAAACATATGAGAACCACATATTATGCAGTATCTAGTAAGATTTTTCCCCAAGATGCAGAAAACATCACTAGTTTCCCAGAAATTAATATGAAAACAAATCTGTACTTTACTTCAAATATTCAAAAAAACACCTTTAAGTTGTCAAATACAACTGGCTTTTTAAAAAACACATGAGAGAATCTGCATTAACTGTTTACTTTGTGACAGGTGATACGAATAGTACTTCACAACTTAACTTAATTATCCCAGGAATCCAATGATATCCTATTATTTGAGGAAACCAAAGTTCCAAAGAAATCAACTGTGACTCCAAGTTTCATACAGCTACTAAGTGGCAAAATTAAGATTTGAAATCAGATGTGTCTAGTTCACCAAACTGTGGTCTTTCATAACCTAAAAGTTATGAGATAATCCCTTGGTCATCTCCCAGTGTCATTTTGTAATAAGTAGATCAGAGAATATTGCCAAGCTCCGAAGCTCTCTATGAAAGAATGATAGCCAATTATTAATGAGGAACAACTTGAAGGAGATTAATAAGTAAGGACATTTTGATAGCTATATAATTACATCAAAATCAAATCTTTATTAATGGCAAAAACTCCAGTTACTTTTCATATTACCACCAATCTAAATTACTCCTATGTCTGTGAATGTACAAGGGATCTTCTACATACATGCTCACATTTTATACACATACTCATCTGAACTGCCACATGCCAGTATTCCCAGTTTCTAAAGCAAAGTATTGGCTAATATGCCAGACCACACAGAAATGAAAAGCTGCCTTAATGCCACAAGGTGTCAAGGTGACAATTTCTTGGCAAAGAATGACTTTTTCATGTCATAATTTTTTAACTAACTCAGTGAGCCAACTTAACATACTTCTAGCAAAAAAGTACATGATAATTACTTCTATTTTTGTTTTATATATTTTCAAACACACAGTTTGTTCAATTGTTGACATCAAACTACCCTAAAAGCAAATACTTGTTACAGGAGCATGCCCTGAGTATTTCTTGAAAATCAATTATGACCTCCAATTTCCTTTCCTTCAAATTGGGTAGGGAGACTCTCAAGGTTCCATTCACTGCTTAGTGCAAAAGTTTGGGAAAATATTTGTGCAACTTAGAGTTTTCTTGAAACTACTGGGTTGGCTAAAAGTCATGGCAGTTAAGATGAATATAAATCATTTAAAAATTTTTTACTGTAAATATTGAATTACTTTAAAAGAATATACCTTTCAGGTAAAGTATAATGGTTCAGAAGTAAAACCCAAAGTCATCCATATTATTAAGCCAGCTTTGTTTTTTAAAATAAATCTAATCAAAATAAATCCCATAGCATAAAACATTTCAAGAACAGAGTACAAAAATCAAAGGAAGAATTCACATTAGCAAACAATCACCTACGTCAAGAATGATCTAATACTCTGATGAGAGCAAACATATGCTCTATTAGATCTTACTCTATTAATAATAACAACAACAATAAAAACCAGAAGGCTTAAATTGCTAAACTATTACTTTATATATGCCACAAAATAATAATGCCACTGATAGCAGAGTTTCAAAGGAGTAAATTTGTATTATCTAATCTAACACCAACAGAAAGATCATTAATAAAAAAAAAAAAAAAAACTAGATAACCTTCAGGAAATGCACTCTGTCCAGCTGTGGATAGTTGATGTTGAAATGCCAAATATTAATATTAGGGGAGGAAAAAGTGACAGCAACACTTCATGCTTAGATTTGATAGTAAGGAATTAAACCCAGAACAACCCACCTGTGCTATTTCACTTGAGCATGGCTTAATATAGATAGGACACATTTATCCAGCTCTTTCCATTGGCTGTCACAAGTAAGCAAAGGTAAAGCAAGCAGCTAGTATGAAGCTGAAGGAGAAGAGTGTAGAAGGACATGATCTACACTGAACAAGAAGCTACCGCCTACAGGGATATGGTAGATGTTTTTTTAGCTTTTCTCATTTAATCTTTACAACCACCCATGCAATATAGGCATTATGATTCTCAGCTTTTAAAGAAAACAGCAGAGGCTCAAAGAGGACAGAGAAATTGCCCTATATCACAAGACAAATAAACCCTGATCTTGTGATAAAGCAGCATGTGGCAAAGACAATCCAGACACATGCTCCTTCCTCTGTCTTAGGCTCATCCATTGGTCCTACTCTGAAAACAATATTTAAAACCCAGATTGCAGATTATAAAACAGACTGGTTTTTCCCCCTGTAAGCCAAGGTTAGAGAACTTCGAGTTCAGTGGTGAGCACAATATGACTCTGGGGGAATATCAGCAAGTTTCAAATGACTACAACCTCAGGTTAAATGGAGTTCAGTGAGTCATGGTAATTCCATGCTATTGATAATCCTGATTTTAATCAACAGAAACTCTCAAATTTGAATCCCATATTTATCTTAGGCAATTCCCTCTTAACAACAAGGCAAATCTTCATTTTAAAGTCAAGAACATCTCTCAATACCTTTCACTGGCTTTCCTCAGAGAAACAATAAAATGATAAAAACTTTAAATCTTTAAGGCAAACACTTACCAATTAGATTTTACAAACTAGCTGAGAATAATTTTGATTTGAGTTTCACCCTTATATTATCTTAAATTGAATTGGTTACCTAAATACTCAGGTTGAAGAGTGAGGGCGGGGAAAGAGGTCCTCTCGTTCCTCATTCTCTACTTATTCCCTACAGTGCCTGCCTGTCATACTGAATCTGGGCTTATCACCTGTGGGCCACGATAAGAGGCGGATTATGAGTCTCCCAGATTCCCCAAAGTACACTGCATCCTCTTTCGTAATTATCTTCTCTAAGATCACATGCTTCTATCAGAAAATAGGGCCCACAGGGTAGGATCACTTTAAGAACTAATCTACCTTGGACCCCTTCCTTCAATAATGCTAAAACAGATGCTCCTTGCACTGTTTTAAAAATTAAATATGAAGGGCCACTGCAGGGGTCAAATTGCACAAGATATTAACTAAGTAACTGTGTGCCAGGAACCTAGCCATGAAGGTAATCAAGATGAGATAATGCCCTTGTACTAATAATGGAAGCTATCAAAGATTACACACACACACACACACACACACACACACACACTATTAAGGAGGGCACAAATCTGGCTGGAAGGTTCCTGGCATTGAAAACAGAATGGGTATCATTGTTATTTCTGACACAGAGATTCTTCTGCTTAAAGACAAGATTAGTTCCCAAAGAGCCATCATAAAGTCTACTTAATCACATATGAAAATTTTTAACTACAAAAGCAACTACTAATACCATCTATTGGTGACTGACAAGAGTTCATATACATCTCTCCCTCACCCCGTGTAGGACTATGGATTAACACTAAAGAGAAGTTCTATAAAAGCAATTTAAAAAAATAATGAAACCAAACATTATATTTATAATAGCTAAAAAAATGCATATCTTTCAAGCAGTTTTTAATACAAAAACAAAAGAAGATTAAATTCAACTCTTGGAGGAACAGTCTGAAAATACAAAAATTAGCCTTCAAGACTCTTTCAGGGGCTGGAGTACAGTGCTTGCTTAACATATGTGAGGCACTGGGTTCGATCCTCAGCATCACATAAAAATAACTAAATAAAAGTATTGTGTCCATCTACAACAACAACAAAAAATTTTTAAAAAGACTCTTTAAGACTATCAGCATCACAGCAACTTCTCAAAAAAGTATTGTACATAATACCTGTTTGCAGTAATTCATAAAACATAGGAAAATAAAGTTGTGAGATTAAGATTTTAAAAATTATATCCAAACTATGTATAATAGTTAGTGAACAGTGAAAATTGATGCTGTATTTTAAAGGTTTTAACTTTTTTGTGTGTGTTTGTTTTGGTACTGGGGATTCAAACCAGGGGCAAAACAAACACAGGGGCATTCGACCACTGAGCCACATCCCCAGCCCTATTTTGTATTTTATTTGGAGACAGGGTCTCACTGAGTTGCTTAGCACCTCACCATTACTGAGGCTGCCTTTAAACTAGAGATCCTCCTGTCTCAGCCTCCTGAGCCGCCCTGTGATTACAGGCATGCACCACTGCACCAGGCACTTGAACATTTTTTTCTCAAAGAAATTGTAATTAGAGGAATGAGCCAAAGGCCACTGTTTTTATTGTGTATGGTTATTGTAAAAAGAGACACTCTAAACAACATATACTGATTGGTAATTAAGTAAAATGAGAGAAAGAGCAAAAATCAGAATCTTAAAGAATGTTCAATTCTTTTTGCAAGAATTTAGTCTAAGGACACTATCTACTATTAAATAATCACAAAGTACTTTTTCCTCAATTTCAGAAGTGTTTCCATAATCTGAATACTAGGTCAACTCACAAAATTGAAAAGCTATAAAGTTAAAGAACATAAGATTATTTTTTTAAAATTATTTTTTTATTTATATATGACAACAGAATGCATTACAATTTATATTACACATATAGAGCACAAATTTTTCATATCTCTGGTTGTATACAAAGTATATTCACACCAATTCATGTCTTCATACATGTACTTTAGATAATGATGTCCATCACATTCCACCATCATTTCTAACCCCATGCCCCCTCCCTTTCCCTTCGATGCAGCCAATATGGACAATAGTATGAAGATTCCTTGGAAAATTGGGTATGGAACCACCATTTGACCCAGGTAAATGGATGGATTTAAAAAAGATAATGCTAAGTAAATGGATGGAGTTAGAGAAGATAATGCTAAGCCAATCCCAAAAAACCAAATGCCAAATGTTTTCTCTGATATAAGGAGGCTGATTCATAGGAGGGGGAGCATGTGAAGAATAAATGCTTTTTTTTTTTTAATGGAGTGAAATAATATCACCCAATCTGACTTAAAATAAGAATCTGAAACCTAAAAGAAGAATCTGAAAAGTCAAATGTATAAAAGCAGAAAGTAGAATGATAGTTACCAGAGTTAGTGGTGTAAGAATTAGGGAGATGTTGATCAAAGTACATAAAATCTCACTCCTAAAGGAGGAGTAAGTTTAAAAGATCTGTTTTGCATCACGGTGACCATAGGTAATAACGCATACCTTAAATTGTAAGATAATTTTAATTGCTCTCACCACAAAAACATGTGAGGTAATACACATGACAATTAGCTTGATAGCTATGAAAATAATTGTTCCACAACATGAACATTTATCAGAATATCATTTTGTATACCAGAAGTATATACAAAAGCTCTAATCTCTAGGGTATATAAAGAGCTCAACAACTCTTTATATACCCTAGAGATTAGAGCACCCCAAATAATCCAATCAATAAATGGGCCAAGGACCTGAGCAGACACTTCTCAGAAGAGGATATACAATCAATCAACAAATATAGGAAAAAATGCTCATAATCTCAAGCAATCAGAGAAATGTAAATCAAAACTACTCTAAGGTACCATCTTACCCCAGTAAGAATAGCAGCTATTATGAAGACAAACAATAATAAGTGTTGGCGAGGATGTGGGGGAAAAGGTACACTCATACACTGCTGGGGGATTGCAAATTAGTGAAGTCAAAATGGAAAGCAGTATGGAAATTCCTTGGAAAGCTCGGAATGGAACCACCATTTGCCCCAGCTATTCCTCTTCTCGGACTATACCCAAAGGACCTAAAAACAGCATACTACAGGGACACAGCCACATCAATGTTTATAGCAGCATGATTCACAATAGCTAAACTTTGAAGCCAACCTAGATGTCCTTCAGTGGATGAATGGATTAAAAAACATGGCATTTATACACAATGGAATATTACTCAACACTAAAAAATAATAAGACCATGGCATTTACAGGGAAATGGATGGCATTAGAGAAGATAATGCTAAGTGAAGTTAGCCAATCCCAAAAAACAAATGCTGAATGTCTTCTCTGATATAAGGGGGTTAACTCAAAATGGGGTTGGGAGAGCAAGGGAGGAAGATTACCTCTAGATAGGGAATAGAGGTGGGAGGGAAAGGGAAGGAGAATGGGAATAGCAAGGATAGTGGAAGGAGATGGTCATCATTATACAAAATTCATGTATGAAGATATGAATTTGTATCGACATACCTTATATACAAACAGATTTGATAAATTGTGGTATAAAGGTGTAATAAGAATTGCAATGCAAAAAAATTATGAATGTAAAGCACTCCTCTATTGTGATGTATATAAAAAATAATTAAAAAATAATTTAAAAAGTTAAAATCTTACAAAAGAGTAAAATAACACTATGCAGTTTATAGAGTTGGACTCTACATATTTTCAAATTTTAGTTGTCTCTAACTACTGATAAAATAGATCTACTAATATAATATAGTCGGCTGTCTGTATCTGTGGACTTCACATCTATGAATTCAATCAACCATGAATCAAAAATGTATGTGGAAAGAAAATCTGAGTATCAAACATTACAGGACATTTTTTTTCTTGTCATCATTCCCAAAATAATACAATATAACAACTAACATTATAGTATTTACATTATATTAGGTATGGTAAGTAATTTAGAGAGGATTTAAAATACATGGGAGTATGTGTATAAATTATATGCAAATGCTATGCCATTTTACATGAGATTTAAGCACCTACAGATTTTGATAACTGCAGGGGTCCTGGAAGCAGCCCCTATGGATAGTAAGGGACAACTGTATGCTAAAATAGCATTTTAGTAGTTACTGGCTAAAAATTTCTATTATAATTCATTCAAAAGCCAGTGGGGGTACTCATTTATTATGAGAGCTCACTTTCTAAGCAGCATGTATGTAGTCTCAGGAAAGAACTAAAAAGAGAAGTTGTTGGAGTGTTACATTATCTGAGATCAATATGCCCAGCAAACCCTAAGAAAATCTTTCATCCTGACTTTTGGGAGAGAAAAGTTGGGGAGATGATATATTTTTAATCTAGAGACCTGCCATTCTGTGATGGTTTTATTTGGTGGCAAAGAATGGAAACCTATGGAATAAATATAGGATACACAGAAAGAGCTCTTGTTATAAAAAATAAGTAACAAAAAATTCAGAGAGCTACTTAAAAAACACTCTGTTCATTTCGGACAAGATTAAGCCTAAAGACTTTAGGGGCTCAATAATCATTAGGCAGCTGACATCAGCGAAACCATCTCTTTTCTGCATCTCAAAGCTGTGGTACCACTTAGTCTGAAGTCAGATCTTCTTTTCTCATTAGAAATTCATTGAAAGTCTCCTGTCTACTGGCATCAGAAATCAAGACTAGCAGGGTGCAGTGGTGCACACCTGTAATCCCAGCAGCTCAGAAGGCTGAGGAAGGAATATCAAAAGTTTAAAGTCAGCCTCAACAACTTAGCAAAGCCCTAAGCAATTTAGTGAGACCCTGTTTCAAAAATAAAAAATAAAAAGGGTTGGGTATGTGGCCCAGTGGTTAAGCACCTTTGGGCTCAATCCCTTGTGCCTCCCCCCTAAAAAAAACAAAGAAAGAAAGAAATCAAGACTAGCTGTAAACCATTCAATTATAATAATTATTCAACATGAATAATTACTATCCTTAAGATAATTACAAAGCATACAATTCATTTTAAAAACATTTGCAAAAGAGCTGGGCTACTGTTTTTGTTTCCTACCATCAACTATTAACTTCAAATATACGAGGAAAGACCTCCAAATATCTACAAATGTGCATGACTTCTAATTCCCTTAGGAAGGAGAAATGGTCACAAAGTATTAATTGCCTTATATTCCCATCTTCCACTCCAATATTCTCATTTGTTTATACTGAAACTGAAAGGTTTGACAATTCTTCATTAACCACATACAAAACAGGAAGCTGAGAAAACTGAGGTGAGCTCACTCATGAACATTAACTGAGCTCAACTGAGCTTACCTCAGTTAAGGTTGACTTTTATTTTATTTTATTTTATTTTATTTTAGAGAGAATTTTTAATATTTACTTTTTTTTAGTTTTTTTCCCGCGGACACAACGTCTTTATTTGTATGTGGTGCTGAGGATCAAACCTGGGCCGCACGCATGCCAGGCGAGTGCGCTACTGTTTGAGCCACATCCCCAGCCCAAGGTTGACTTTTAAATCACTATAAAATGCTTCCAATAGTTTCAAGCAATATTTGTAGCAGCACATTCTGCTGATATTATTATAAGAGATAGGTTAATTACCAAGAAAAAGATTCACTCAAAATTTCCCATAGGATGAGGGGGCTGCTCTAGTTGAAGTCTGAAAAGGTCCATTACTAAAGGCTTAGTCCTCAGCTCGGTGTCATCAGGAGGTAGTAGAACTTTTACGATGTGGGATCTAGTCATTGGGAGTGTGGCCTTGAAGAAGGTATTAGGATTTCAGCCCCTTCCTCCTCTTCTCTCTTTTGCCATGAGATGAACAACTGTTTCACCATATGCTCCCCACTGTGAGGCCAGAGGCCCAAAAGCAATGGGGTCAATGGATCATGAACTGAAATCTCCAAAACTGTGAGCCAAAATAAGCATTTCCTCTTCATAAGTTAAATATCTCAGGGATTTTATTACAGTAATGGAAAGTTGACAGGGGTTTGCTGAAAAACTTTGTATCTATCCCTGATAACCAAAGAAAAAATGACTACTAACCAGGTATGAAAGGTCAGCAAATAAGACTAATGGGGTCATTGGTCCAATTCTATTTTCCTCTCTCCTGGTTATCTATGTTCTTTCATCTACTCTATTCATTCTACACTGTACTGTAGCCTCCCTTATCCAATAGCTTGTATTCTTCTAATGAGTCAAATTTCTAAGACAAGCAAAAATTTAAAATAGAAACACCACAGGATACAGAAATCCTACTTCTGGGTATACATCCAAAGGGGCCGAAAGCAGGGTCTTGGGATATTTACAATTAAGCAAGGGATGGAGACACTCCATGAAGCTACAGGGTTATCGGTACTTTGTCCCACTGACAGAGAAATGAATAAGCAAAATGTGATATATATGCATAATGTAATATTTGGCCTTAAGAATGAAGGAAATTGTCACACTGCTACAGCATGGATGGAACCTTAAGGACATAATGCTAAGTGAAATAAGCATGTCACAAAAGACAAATTTGACTTGCCCTCCACTCTGTCTTATGCTACCTCCTGCCCTCTTGCCATCCACTATGGCCCTGCTGCACTCCGGCCGCATCCTCTCTGGGGCTACTGGCGCCTTCCACCCCGGCCTTGCCGCCACAGCTTTGGCCAGAGCCAGCTCTTCGTGGGCCCATGTGGAAATGGGACCCCCAGATCCCATCCTAGGAGTCACTGAAGCCTACAAGAGAGACACCAACAGCAAAAAGATGAACCTGGGAGTCGGTGCCTACCGGGATGATAATGGAAAAGCCTTATGTGCTCCCTAGCGTCCGGAAGGCAGAGGCCCAGATTGCTGCAAAAAATTTGGACAAGGAATACCTGTCCATGGTGGATTGGCTGAATTTTGTAAGGCATCTGCAGAACTAGCCCTGGGTGAGAACAGTGGCCGGTTTGTCACCGTGCAGACCATTTCTGGAACTGATGCCTTAAGGGTTGGAGCCAATTTTACGGAAAGATTTTTTAAGTTCAGCCGAGATGTCTTTCTACCCAAACCGTCTTGGGGAAATCACGTACCCATATTCAGGGATGCTGGCATGAAGCTACAGAGTTATTGGTATTATGACCCCAAGACTTGTGGTTTTGACTTCACAGGCACCACAGAAGACATTTCGAAAATGCCAGAGCAGAGTGTTCTTCTCCTGCATGCCTGTGCCCACAATCCCACAGGAGTGGACTCTCATCCTGAGCAGTGGAAGGAAATAGCGTCTGTGGTAAAGAAAAATAATCTCTTTTTTTTTTTTTTTTTTTGGAATGTATTAATGGTTATTTTTTTTTTATTGGTCGTTCATAACATTACATAGTTCTTAATACATCATATTACACGGTTTGATTCACGTGGATTATGAACTCCCCCTTTTACCCCGTATACAAATTGCTGTATCACATCAGTTTCCCTTCCATTGATTGACATATTGCCTTTCTAGTGTCTGATGTATTCTGATGTCTGTCCTATTCTCTACTATCCCCCCTCCCCTCCCCTCCCCTCCCCTTTTCTCTCTCTACCCCTTCTACTGTAAATCATTTCTTCCATTTGTATTATCTTGTCTTACCCCTCCTTTCCTCTTGTATGCTCCTTTGATATAAGGGGAGTAAACAAGGACAGGGTAGGGACGAAGAGATTGAGAAGAAGATTTACATTAAACAGGGATGAGAGGTGGGAGGGAAAGGGAGTGAGAAGGGAAATTGCATGGAAATGGAAGGCGATCCTCAGGGATATACAAAATGTCATACAAGAAAAAGAATCTCTTTTCGCCAGCAACCAGCCAAGTGACAGCAGCTACACGCGCCTGGGGGGAACGGGGCCGGACCCACTAGGACAGGTCCGGCGGACGGCTGAGGGCTAGGCCCGTCCCCTCCCCCAGTGTCTGCAGGTAGGCGGGACTGTGAACACCAGCAGAGCGGGCCCTGCTGAGGGGCGGAACCGGCCCCTCCCCCAGTGCCTGCAAGCTAGGCGAACCTGCAACCCATCGGGAGGTTAGGCCCAGCAACCTACGGAGTGACACAGGTGCCCCTGGAGCCTGCTGGGTAGGTGGACCTTTGACTGACCAGCAAAGCAGACCTAGGGCCTGCCAGCATGGTAGACGGATCACACTAATTGGAGGAGAATCACAGCCACTACCTGCCCTGCAAGGGTGATTTTTCAACTATACAAGAGCAATATAAATAAATAGAGGGAAAATATCAAAGACACAACACTTTCACCAAGCAGAAAGAAACGCCAGCAGTATGAAACGACAAGGAAAGAAAGGACCACAGGCAATGCAGGTCAACTCAACTTTAGAAGAGGTAATAGCTGCAACAGATGGAATGTCAGATAGAGAGCTCAGGACATACATGCTTCAGATGATCTGGAGTCTCAAGGAAGACATGAGACAGCAAAATCAGACAATGAAAGATCACATTGACAAACAAATCCAGGAAGTAAAAGATCAATTTCACAGGGAGATAGAGGTAATAAAAAACAAACAAATAGAAATACTAGAAATGCAGGAAACAATAAACCAACTTAAAAACTCAATTGAGAATACTACCAGCAGAGTGGATCACTTAGAAGATAGAACATCAGACAATGAAGACAGAGTATTTCAACTTGAAAAGAACATAGATAGCTCAGCAAGTCTACTAAGAAACCATGAGCAGAACATTCAAGAGCTATGGGATAATATCAAAAGACCAAACTTAAGAGTCATTGGGATACAGGAAGGCACAGAGCTCCAAACCAAAGGATTAAGCAATCTATTCAGTGAAATAATACAAGAAAACTTCCCAGACGTGAAGAATGAGACAGAATCCCAAATCCTAGAAGCCTACAGGACGCCGATTGTGCAAAATCATAAGAGATCCACACCTAGACACATTATAATGAAGATGTCCAACATACAGAATAAGGAGAGAATTTTAAAAGCTACAAGGGAAAGGAAGCAGATTACATTTAGGGGTAAACCAATCAGGATAACAGCTGATCTCTCAACACAGACTCTAAAAGCTAGAAGATCCTGGAATAACATATTTCAAACGCTAAAAGAAAATGGATTCCAACCAAGAATCGGGTATCCCGCGAAATTAAGCTTCAGGATGGAAGATGAAATTAAAACATTCCACGACAAACAAAAGTTAAAAGAATTTGCAGCTAGAAAACCATCTCTTCAAAAAATCCTTGGCAAAACACTACAGGAAGAGGAAATGGAAAACAACAATGAAAACCAACAGTGGGAGGTAGGACAGTAAAGGGGGGAAATAATCAAAGAGGAAAACAAATCAGGTTTAATAGCATTAATAAACAAACTATGGCTGGAAGAACAAACCATATCTCAATAATAACCCTAAATGTTAATGGCTTAAACTCACCAATTAAGACACAGGCTAGTTGAATGGATCAGAAAACAAGACCCAACAATATGCTGTCTACAGGAGACGAATTTGATAGGAAAAGATATACATAGACTGAAGGTGAAAGGTTGGGAAAAATCATATCACTCATATGGACTGCGGAAACAAGCAGGAGTGTCCATACTCATATCAAATAAAATAGATTTCAAGCCAAAGTTAATCAAAAGGGATAAAGAGGGACACTACATACTGCTCAAGGGAACCATACACCAACAAGACATAACAATCATAAATATATATGCCCCAAACAACGGGGCTGCTATGTTCATCAAGCAAACTCTTCTCAAGTTCAAGAATCTAATAGACCACCATACAATAATCATGGGAGACTTTAACACACCTCTCTCACCACTGGACAGATCTTCCAAACAAAAGCTGAATAAGGAAACTATAGAACTCAATAATACAATTAACAACCTAGACTTAATTGACACATATAGAATATACCACCCAACATCAAGCAGCTACACTTTTTTCTCAGCAGCACATGGATCCTTCTCAAAAATAGATCATATATTATGTCACAGGGAAACTCTTAGTCAATATAAAGGTGTAGAGATAATACCATGCATCTTATCTGATCACAATGGAATGAAACTGAAAATCAACGATAAAAGAAGGAAGGAAAAATCATGCATCACTTGGAGAATGAACAATAGGTTACTGAATGATCAATGGGTTTTAGAAGACATCAAGGAGGAAATTAAAAAATTCTTAGAGTTAAATGAAAACACAGACACAACATATCGGAATCTATGGGACACATTGAAAGCAGTTCTAAGAGGAAAATTTATTGCTTGGAGTGCATTCCTTAAAAAAAGAAAAAACCAACAAATAAATGATCTCATACTTCATCTCAAAATCCTAGAAAAAGAAGAGCAAAACAATAGCAAAAGAAGTAGAAGGCAAGAAATAGTTAAAATCAGAGCTGAAATTAATGAAATCGAAACAAAAGAAACAATTGAAAAAATTGACAAAACTAAAAGTTGGTTCTTTGAAAAAATAAATAAAATTGACAGACCCTTAGCCATGCTAACGAAGAGAAGAAGAGAGAGAACTCAAATTACCAGCATACGGGATGAAAGAGGCAATATCACAACAGACACTTCAGAAATACAGAAGATAATCAGAAATTATTTTGAATCCTTATACTCCAATAAAATAGAGGATAGTGAAGGCATCGATAAATTTCTTAAGTCATATAATCTGCCCAGATTGAGTCAGGAGGATATAGACAACCTAAACAGACCAATATCAATTGAGGAAATAGAAGAAACCATCAAAAGATTACCATCTAAGAAAAGCCCAGGACCGGACGGGTATACAGCAGAGTTTTACAAAACCTTTAAAGAGGAACTAATACCAATACTTTTCAAGCTATTTCAGGAAATAGAAAAAGAGGGAGAACTACCAAATTCATTCTACGAGGCTAACATCACCCTGATTCCGAAACCAGACAAAGACACTTCAAAGAAAGAAAACTACAGACCAATATCTCTAATGAACCTAGATGCAAAAATCCTCAATAAAATTCTGGCGAATCGGATACAAAAACATATCAAAAAAATTGTGCACCATGATCAAGTAGGATTCATCCCTGGTATGCAAGGTTGGTTCAATATACGGAAATCAATAAATGTTATTCACCACATCAATAGACTTAAAAATAAGAACCATATGATCATCTCGATAGATGCGGAAAAAGCATTCGACAAAGTACAGCATCCCTTTATGTTCAAAACTCTTGAAAAACTAGGGATAACAGGAACATACCTAAACATTGTAAAAGCAATTTATGCTAAGCCTCAGGCTAGCATCATTCTGAATGGAGAAAAATTGAAGGCATTCCCTCTAAGATCTGGAACAAGACAGGGATGCCCTCTTTCACCACTTCTGTTCAACATAGTTCTCGAAACACTGGCCAGAGCAATTAGACAGACGAAAGAAATTAAAGGCATAAAAATAGGAAAAGAAGAACTTAAATTATCACTATTTGCAGATGACATGATTCTATACCTAGCAGACCCAAAAGGGTCTACAAAGAAACTATTAGAGATAATAAATGAATTCAGCAAAGTGGCAGGTTATAAAATCAACACGCATAAATCAAAGGCATTCCTGTATATCAGCGACAAATCCTCTGAAATGGAAACGAGGACAACCACGCCATTCACAATATCCTCAAAAAGAATAAAATACTTGGGAATCAACCTAACAAAAGAGGTGAAAGACTTATACAATGAAAACTACAGAACCCTAAAAAGAGAAATTGAAGAAGACCTTAGAAGATGGAAAAACATACCCTGTTCATGGATAGGCAGAACTAACATCATCAAAATGGCGATATTACCAAAAGTTCTCTATAGGTTTAATGCAATGCCAATCAAAATCCCAACGGCATTTCTTGTAGAAATGGAGAAAGCAATCATGAAATTCATATGGAAGAATAAAAGACCCAGAATAGCAAAAACAATACTAAGCAGGAAGTGTGAATCAGGTGGTATAGCGATTCCAGATCTCAAACTATACTACAGAGCAATAGTAACAAAAACAGCATGGTACTGGTACCAAAACAGGCGGGTGGACCAATGGTACAGAATAGAGGACACAGAAACCAACCCACAAAACTACAACTTCCTTATATTTGATAAAGGGGCTAAAAGCATGCAATGGAGGAAGGATAGCATCTTCAACAAATGGTGCTGGGAAAACTGGAAATCCATATGCAACAAAATGAATCTGAATCCCTTTCTCTCGCCAAGCACAAAAGTTAACTCAAAATGGATCAAGGAGCTTGATATCAAATCAGAGACACGGCATCTGATAGAAGAAAAAGTTGGCTACGACCTACATGCTGTGGGGTCGGGCTCCAAATTCCTCAATAGGACACCCATAGCACAAGAGTTAACATTTAGAATCAACAAATGGGACTTACTTAAACTAAAAAGTTTTTTCTCAGCAAAAGAAACAATAAGAGAGGTAAATAGGGAGCCTACATCATGGGAACAAATCTTTACTCCTCACACTTCAGATAGAGCCCTAATATCCAGAATATATAAAGAACTCAGAAAATTAGACAATAAGATAACAAATAACCCAATCAACAAATGGGCCAAGGACTTGAATAGACACTTCTCAGAGGAGGACATACAATCAATCAATAAGTACATGAAAAAATGCTCACCATCTCTAGCAGTCAGAGAAATGCAAATCAAAACCACCCTAAGATACCATCTCACTCCAGTAAGATTGGCAGCCATTATGAAGTTGAACAACAATAAGTGCTGGCGAGGTTGTGGGGAAAAGGGTACACTTGTACATTGTTGGTGGGACTGCAAATTGGTGCAGCCAATTTGGAAAGCGGTATGGAGATTTCTTGGAAAGCTGGGAATGGAACCACCATTTGACCCAGCCATTCCCCTTCTCGGTCTATTCCCTAAAGACCTAAAAAGAGCATGCTACAGGGACACTGCTACATCGATGTTCATAGCAGCACAATTCACAATAGCAAGACTGTGGAATCAACCTAGATGCCCTTCAATAGACGAATGGATAAAAAAAATGTGGCATTTATACACAATGGAGTATTACTCTGCAGTAAAAAATGACAAAATCATAGAATTTGGTGGGAAATGGATGGCATTAGAGCAGATTATGCTAAGTGAAGCTAGCCAAGCCCTAAAAAACAAATGCCAAATGTCTCCTTTGATATAAGGAGAGTAACTAAGAACAGACTAGGGAAGAAGAGCACGAGAAGAAGACCAACATTAAACAAGGATGAGAGGTGGGAGGGAAAGGGAGAGAGAAGGGAAATTGCATGGAAATGGAAGGAGACCCTCAGGGTTATACAAAATTACATATAAGAGGAAGTGAGGGGAAAGGGAAAAACAGTACAAGGGGGAGGAATGAATTACAGTAGTGGGGGTAGAGAGAGAAGAGGGGAGGGGAGGGGAGGGGGGATAGTAGAGGATAGGAAAGGCAGCAGAATACAACAGACATGAGTTTATCAATATGTAAAGCAATGAAGTGTAACTGATGTGATTCTGCAAGCTGTATACGGGGTAAAATGGGAGTTCATAACCTGCTTGAATCAAAATGTGAAATATGATATATCAAGAACTATGTAATGTTTTGAACAACCAACATTAAAAAAATAAATTAAAAAAAAAAAAGAATTGAAAGATGAAAGAGAATTCAGGAAGTTGATATCTGATTGAACCAGTAATGAGAGTTGGAGCTTTCAGAGGGATGGTGTGTAACTTTTTATCACCTCCAGAATTTGTTGTGTTGTTTTAGACATAGTAAATGCTTAATTAATTTAAAAAATAAATAAATAAATACATTGTTATTGGATAAAATAAAAAAAAAAAAAGAATCTCTTTTCATTTTTTGACATGGCCTACCAAGGCTTTGCCAGTGGTGATGGTAACAAGGATGCCTGGGCTGTGCGCCACTTCATCAAACAGGGCATTAATGTTTGTTTCTGCCAATCATATGACAAGAACATGGGCTTATATGGCAAGCATGTGGGAGCCTTCAAAGTAGTCTGCAAAGATGCTGATGAAGCCAAAAGGGTGGAGTCACACCGAAGATTGTGATTCGCCCCTTGTATTCCAACCCTCTTCTTAACTGGCCCGGATTGCCTCTACCATCCTGACTTCCCTGGATTTGCAAAGGCAATGGTTGCAGGAAGTGAAAGGCATGGCTGACTGTATCATTAGCATGTGGACCCAGCTGGTCTCTAACCTCAAGAAGGAGGGCTCCTCCCACAACTGGCAGCACATCACGGACCAGATCGGCATGTTTTGTTTCACAGGCCTAAACCCTGAACAGGTAGGGCAACTCATCAAGGAGTTCTCCATCTACATGACAAAGGATGGCCGCGTCTCTGAGGCAGGGGTCACCTCCAACAACGTGGCCTACCTTGTCCATGCCATTCACCAGGTCACCAAGTAATTTCCTGGTGAGAGAACAGAGACAACCTTTCTGTCGTCAGCCCCTGCTGTTGTGTGATTCACATGCAGGATGAGGGAGGGTGGATGGTGGAGAGGTCATTTCTTTCAACCACAATGCAAAACACTTAGTGATTGGATATGTTTCTCAGAAAAGAACATGTAGTGAGATAGGGCAGAGGCATCCATGGCTGGTGTCTGGAACTCTGTGGCTTTAAACCAAACTACCCCATCATCCTTTTATCTCCAACTTTTTTGAAAGAGTTTATATGTATAAAGAAGTCACAGCACCAAAAACCTGTCGTGATGTTGTTATATTTCAGAAGCTTTAATGAAGCTCTGTGTGGTGCAAGGGGTTCCTCTGCGGATCCAGCATGAGACATAGCTCATGCTATAGGCTGAGTTGTGTCATTAACAGTCCACCTCACATTTGTCCCCCCATGGTGGAGCATCTTATCAACAGACCATATTGCACAAATTGTGCTTTACAAAAACCAATGAGTCTGTTGCCACTGCAGCAAGGAAAATAATAGATGCTGTTTCCTGTCTTATTTAAGAAAATAAGGAAAATGTCTGTCTCTTCTTACCATTGCTGTTCTTTTCTTTAACACAAAGATCTATAGCCAGCCTAGATTTCCATCCCATTCTATTGCTTGATTAACCATGAACCCCATCATATCAGGATCTATTTAAGAATGGAGAACATAATTTTCTGCTCATGCCATACCCTCTCTTTCTTGGCAAAGAATAGTGGAGAGTAGGTGCCTGCACTTTATGCCGGCATCCTCATCAATGACTGTGTAATTGTCTCCTCCTGGGGTGCTCCTCTGCCCGCTGGACCTCTTCCTTCATTCCTTGTGGTTGTGTAGCCACTAACCTCACATCATGAGTCAGGCAACACAGGTTAGGATCAGAAAGGAGATAGTCTAGGGTTTGTGTACTGCCAACCAGGCTTAGGCTTCACCCTTGGAACAAAAACCACCTTCTGCTCAAATCATGTCTACTTACTGCAGCTTGGTTTCTCTGTTAGAATAAAATTACTGTAGATCCAAAAAAACAAAAAAACAAAAACAAAAGACAAATATGATCCTATTTATATGAGATATCTAGAATAGTCAAATCAGAGAAAGCATAATGGTGGTCAAAAGGGGCTGGAAGCAGGGGGAAATGAGGACTCATTAGTTAATGAGAAGAGGACTTCAGTTTTTTGTGTTGCTGCTTTTTTTGGGAGGGGGGAGTACTCAGGAGCACTCAACCACTGAGCCACATCCCCAGCCCTATTTTGTATTTTACTTAGAGACAGGGTCTCACTGAGTTGCTTAGCACCTTGCTGTTGCTGAGGCTCGCTTTGAGGCTCGCAATTCTCCTGTCTCAGACTCCTGAGCTGCTGGGATTACAGGCATGCCCCACCGAACCCCACAGGACTTCAGTTTTGCAGGATGAAAAGTTCTGGAAATGTACAACCATGTGAATGTAATTACTACTTAACTCTACCTATAGAGATGGCAAAGATGGGCTGGACATATTGGCGCACGCCTATAATCCCAGCTACTCAGGAGGATCCCAAGTTCAAGACCAGCCTAGGCAACTTAGAGAGATCCTGTCTCAAAATAAATAAAAAGGGCTGGGGATATAGCACAGTGATAAAGTGCTCCTGGATTCAATCCCTATGACTAGGAGAAAAAGTGGTAAAGATGATAAATTTTATGATATGTTTTTTTATAACAAAAACAAATTTATTATATGAGAAAGGGAATCTATTTGCTCAGCTAATCTTTTTGAAGCAAACTACACAAGCATGGATCACTGGCAAACCTATGGCCGACTACTGGCAGATTTTATGACTTTTATTAAATGCCTACCATTTCAGACACATGCACATCCCATTCTGGTCACCTGTCCCTGACCAGCATACTTTCCTTTTTGTAAATAAAGTACGTATTCCTATTGAAATACATCCTGCTGGATTCTAAATTTTTATTTTTGCTTTATTTTCCCTTGGCTAACATTACGACCACTGTGCATAAAAGGAACAGTGTAGATCTTCTATAACTGCCATAAGAGATCAATTCAAAATAGGTGACCTTATGTTCAATGCTCTTGCAATAAACCTCACCAAGTTCTAGGTTTACCTTACTAATGCATTAGCAGTACAAAATCTTCCAACTCGATGCATTATGAAACAAGAATACCCTTGTAATCATCTTATTTGGCTCAAATACTAGTTAAGTACTCCAATCTGAAAATTTGAAATCATAAATACCCCCAAACCTGAAACTTTGTGAGCTCCATCATAACTCTACAAGTAAAAAAGTCCACACCATGAAACTTTGTTTCATGTACAAAATTATAAAATACTGCATGAAATTAGCCTGAGACTCTGTGCATAAGATGTGTATATGAAATATAAATAAATTCCATGTTTTGGTTTGGGTCACATCGCCAAGATATCTCATTATGTATATGGAAAACATTCCAAAATAAAAAAGTTGAAATCCTAAGTACTTCTGGTCTGAAGTATTTTGAATAAAGGACATTCAACCTGTACTGGCATTTCCATGGTTCCAGATATAGCACTCTTCTTTTCCACTAAATATACACTTTAAGTGAATTAATACCCAGACCTCAGCTTATCCTTACACACTGAGGGCTCTTAAACTACACCTTAACTCAAACTTTTTTCCTCAGATTCAGATGCATGTATCCGATTCCCCATTCAAATCCATTTGAAGAGATACCAGAAACCAGTGACAAAAATTAATCTCATTTCCTCAGAAAACTTGGAATGGAGCCAGGCAAGATGGCACACTCCTATAATCCCAACAACTTGGGAGGCTGGGGCAGGAGGATAAGGAATTCAAACCCAGCCAGAGCAACTTATCAAGGCCCTAAGCAACTCAGTGAGACCCTGTCTCTAATAAAATATTAAAAAGGGCTGGAATGTGGCTCAGTGCTTAAGCTTCCCTGGGTTAAATCCCTAGTAACAAAACAAAACAACTTGGAATGGAACCACCATTTGACCCAATTATCCCACTCCTGGGCATATACCCAAAGGACTTAAAATCAGCATGCTATAGTGACGCAGTCACATCAATGTTTGTAGCAGCTCAATTCACAATAGCTAAACTATGGAACCAACAGATAAATAGATATATACAATGGAATATTACTCAGCCATAAAGAAGAATGAAATTATGGCATTTGCCAGTAAATGGATGGAACTAGAGACTGTCATGCCAAGTGAAATAAGCCAATCCCAACAAAATCAAGGCTGAATGTTTTCTCTGATATGTGGATGCTCACACACAATAAGAGAGAGAGAGAGAAATTCACTGGCTTAAACAAAGGGGGATGAAGGGAAGGGAGGGGGAATGGGAATACGAAAGGCAGCAGAATGAATCCAACATAACTTTCCTATGTCCTTATATGAATATACAATACAACCACAATGATGGGAAATTATACTTCATGTATGTATGTCAAAATATACTCCTCTGCTGTCAAATATATATATATATATAAATCTTAAAAATTTTAAAATATTAATCTCATTATCTTTTCACCTTCTTCTCCACTTCCCTCACTCCCTAGAGAATGTTTCTTAACTCTGTATTCCATTTGTGGTAAATGGCAACATTTGACCAGCTACCAGAATCTGAGAATAATTCTAGATGCCCCTCCCCTACTTAGTCAAACACTACCCACATTCTCAATATTTACCAGGTAGTAACAAGTCACAAGTCCTTTTGATTCTGCTTCAAATACTGCCTACCTGGTCTTCAGGTTGCTCCAGCCCCAGCATTCCCACAATGAAACTTTATCAGTATTTCCTTATTTAAAATCGAAATTCCCTGAAAACCTCACTTTTGTCTACATTTCCTGAAACCATTATAAATTACATTTCCCTACAGGAGCGTAAACTCTTTATACATAGAAACCATGTTAAATCACAATAAATGTGTTGAATGAATAATTCTCCAGCCTTTCTTGCCACTCCCTCATACCTACTCAGAGTCCTGACCTACTGAATCACTTACAGTTCTGCCACTTGCCATGCTGCCATTCTTCCATACCTGTATGTGCCCCAGGCTCCCTACAGGAATGCCTGACTTTATCCTGTATCTCAATAGGCTATTTTTCAATCTTTAAGAGTCAGACAATCCATCATCTCTTTTAGAAGAACTTTTTAATCCATTGCTCCTAATATTCTTTGCACACCTGTATAGTTAGCCTTTCGTCACTATTAGCAAAACACCCAACAAGAACAACTTAGAGGAGGAAAAGTTTATTTTGGGCTCAGAGTTTCAGTCCATGGTCAGATGACACAGTTGCTCTGGGTCTGAGAAAGATAAGAACATCATAGTGGAAGTAGGTAGCAGAGGAGAGGTACTCAGCTCATGGCAGTCAAGAGCAAGAAACAAGAGGGCAAGGAGCGAGGGACAATATCTATAATCCCCAAGGGCACAGCCCCTGTGACATATTTCAGTCACGCCCCAACTGCCTACAGTAATCCAACAAATACACTAACCCACTGACTATGTTACTCACTCATAATCTGATCATTTCACCTCTGAACATTCCTGAATTAACACAGGAGCTTTTCAGAGGGCATCTCATATCCAAACCGTAACAGTTTCCATTTCCCCTTACATGTATTTACTTTCTCTAATTTAAATTTATTTTTAATTGAAACATAAAAACAAAAATTATAGATATTAACAAAGGTACAAAATATGTTTTGATAAATATATACATTGTGTAATATTTAAATGTTTAAACATATGTCCTCAAACATTATTTACAATGAAACTGTTCTAGTTTTTTGAGATGAACAGTACATAATTGTTATCCATAATCATCCCACTATACAATAGCCCACCCAGAACTTCTGCTACTTGTAATTTAGTATCCACTCTAATTTCTTATCTACTTTCTATGCCCTCCCCACCCCCTTACTCTCTTTGATAACCACCTTTCTACTTCCACTTCTGTGAGGCTGACTCTTTTTAGATTCCTCATACAAATGAGATCCTGTTGTTCATATCTTTCTTTGCCTGACTTATTTTACTTATCATAATAATCTTCAGTTCCATTCATGTTGTAGCAAATGACACCATTTCATTCTTTTTATGGCTGAGTAGTATTCCATTGTGTATATG
The DNA here is from genome assembly GCF_045843805.1 of Urocitellus parryii. Classification (NCBI taxonomy): domain Eukaryota; kingdom Metazoa; phylum Chordata; class Mammalia; order Rodentia; family Sciuridae; genus Urocitellus; species Urocitellus parryii. Next base: position 19,962,099 of record NC_135540.1, read on the forward strand.
TACAAAATTTTCTTTATCCCTTCATTGGCTGACGGGGACCTAAGTTGTTTCTATTTCTTGGCTACCACGGATAGTGCTACAATAAACATCGGTGCACAAATGTCTTTTCAACATACTTATTTCATTTCCTTTGAATATATACCTAGAAGTAATGTTGCTAAGTCATACAATAATTTTCTTTTGAGCATTTTGAGGGACCTCATTACTGTCTTCCACAATAGCTAAACTAACTTATATTCCTGCTAACAGTGTACAAGGGTTTCCTTTCCTCCATATCCTTATCAGCATCTATTATATTTGATCTTTTTGATAACAGGAGCAGAGTGATATCTCATTGTGGTTTTGCATTTCTCTGATGATTTCTTATGTTGAACATTTTTTCATATACCTGTTGCTCACCTGCACATCTTCTTTAGAGTAACGTCTATTTAGCTCTATTGACCATTTTTAATTGGATTTTGTTTTGTTTTTAAGTTCTTTGAGTTCCTTATAAATTCCAGCTATTAAACCCTTTTCAGACATATAGTTTGCAAATATTATCTCCCACTGTCATTCCATTATTTTATGACCTCTTCAACTTTTTTCACCAATGTTTTAGAGTTTTCATACTAGAGATTTTTCATCTCTTTGGTTAACTAAGTTTATTCCTAAGTACGTTTTGAGGGGTTAGGTAGTATAAATTAAACTACTTTTAACCAAAACAATTTATATTTTATACTTATCTTTTCCTTAAACTGTAAATTGTTGGTTTATTTGCCTATCCCTTCCACCAAACTATAAAGCACTTAAGGGCAGAAACTGTGACTTCTTTTGTTATATATTTCTAGTACCTAACAGTGCCTGGCACTGAGCAAGCCACAAATGCAGATTTACAAAATAAAGCATAAATCTATTTTGTATGGGATTGCCAGATTACATCTAACTTATCAAGCAAAAAAAACCAAGATACAAGATTGCTTCTCTGTTAAAAATATATGTAATACTCTACTGTGCAACCATATTTTAGTTTCAAAAGGAAATATATCCAAATGCATAGTTATCTCAATTCTATTTTGGAAACAAGTAACATACAATTACAAATAAAATAATTCAAAAAGTCCATATGTTCATTTTATATAAAAGATATAAAAGAATAAGATTTCTGATTTAGAAATTATTTACTATGCTTCCTTAAAAGGCTAAATAAAGTTAGTTATTACAACTAATTTAAAAATTCTTTTTTAAAAAACTAGTTAAAAATTCAACAAGTTATTTTTCCAAATACTCAATAAATTATGTTCTCTGTCTTATCAAACCAATTTGTTTGGAGATACTGCCTAAGTCATTCCACTTTACATCAAGTTGTTTAAAATAAGTCCCTCATAAGAAAGTAAATACAAGTAGATTTTAAGATCAACGGATAGTCAGAGACTTTGTGCCTTCTTACTCTACCACACACATTAATGGAACTCAAATTATAATAGTAAATATTATTTTAATGGAAGAACTGACTTATTAACCATTTCTGTCAAAACACCATATATGGACTCACATAGCAGAGCTACTGATTTAAGACACAAATAGATTTAGAGAGCCAAAGACTTGTCCACATGGAAGAAGGGGAAACTATCATTACAGCTCTCTTAATGTTGAAGAATTATTTCACACCTCCTCTTTAAAATCACTTGATAACAGCTTTATTATCTGAAGACAAAAACAAAGCTTAAAAATCACTTAGAGGTTCAATCTTTGCTCCATCAATATTTTATTCTTTCATGACCACAAAGTTTAAAAACAGAGTGCTAACAATAAACCAAAAGACCTCTTTTCACATATGTTGAAAACATATCTGCTTAATGGTAAGCTAACAAATTGTTTTCCATACAATAGCTTAAAAATACTTCTAAGAGCTGTCAATAAATCACTTTATTTGCATACATAAATACAAAAAATCTTAACAATATTTTTTTAAAAAGAAATAACTATCTAGCAAATTGAAAAATGTTCTTGTATTTCTGCTGGAGATGTTTACTAAAATGTTTAAATATTCATATCTAAGATATACTTTTTGGTTCTTCAGTTTAAATGATGAAAATTTCCACCATGCATTATCTTCTTCTTTAAGAGCAACAGAATAGAATGATACTATCTCAAAACATAATGATAAAATAAAATGAATTCAAACCTTTTTAAAATGCTATCTTTGAAAACTGTTCTCGAATAACATGACTTTCTGCACAAAAGTAACACAATTGAAATGAAGGATTCTGAAAAGATTCTAATATCAAGATTTTAAAATGCAAAATTCTCAATTCTGTATAGAAACAGTCCCTTTTATAGAAGCAATACATTGCAAACATCTTGTAAATGTTCTTAAATCCCAATTTGTGTGGGACAGAAAATTTTGATTACAAGAAAGTACATTGAGGAGACATAAATAAAATCAATTCTGGCAGTAACAGTAACTTATTTGGCCAAAACAGCAGAAAGCACATTGTAAGTCCCTCCTCAGGTACAGAGGTTAAAATATTCATTCTTGACTACTAAAGATCCTGATCACTTTCTAGAGATTTTTCAACAGAGGCAACAAAGATCTAGATACAATACATGCTTCATAATTGAAACATGTAAAATATATATGGTAGAAAAAGAATTAATTTTTGGATAAAAAGTCATTCACTTTTCTCATCTTTAATTTTTAATGAAAGTGACTGCTTCAAATCAATAATAAAACTATAGAAAATCAGTAGTGTGTTTCAAGTAAACAAATCCATAATTTCTAGTAAAAAAGGAAAACCTATTAAAATACTCCAGTACACACTACACCCTCCAGTGGGCAAGCATCCATGGAAAAATATAAAAAGATTTAGCTGGATTTTCCACTCAGTTAAATTATTCCTGTAACTAATGATGGCTCTATAAACCTCATAAAAGTTCACAGAATTTTAATCACTTGTCTTGGTATCTAAGAAGAAGTAAGGTCTGGTTTTTTTGTTTTTGTTTTTTTTTTTTTTTCCCTTGAGGGTACATTGTAGTGTTTAAAAAATAATCATGATCTGCTTCATCTTTTCTTTAAAAAAATGTGCTATCAGGCACATTTATTTAACATATAAAAGAAAATGGTAAGTAGAATAAATCACATAAAAAGATGAATAATTAGAAGACATATCATATCATATCATGAGCTATAAAGAATGAGGCACTAATATTTTAAAGTGACATCCAAAATTTATGGTACTTTAGTGAGAACAATGGCAAAAAGGCAGTATGTTCATTAAGTTTTCCAGGAAAACAACATTATTACCTGGTAACATCTAGGATACCAGTCTCATGGGGCTATATGGTCACTACATAGAAATATAAATACACTAAGAAAAACTCAGGGACTACTGATAAAAGCCCTTTGTCTAAACTTTTAAATGGTGTCATAAAAGTGAAGACTATATTAAAAGTATATCATTTAAATATCATCTAAAGTTTCTCTCACTAACCTCTCAAACTTCTTAATTTAATGATAGTAAAATTTACAACAGAACGAAACATCGTTAATACATAAATCTAGAAATCTTGTATGAAGACGCATGTTTCCTGAAACTCATCAGAGTTTTTGAATATATACACTTGAGGAAAAACTAGTACAACTAAGACAAGGTGTTAAACTTACAACTAGAAGGCAAAGAACCATAAAGGACAACAGTGACATCTGGTGGACATTTCAAATATACACCACACAGATCGAATCAAAATATTTCTAGTGTTACACATATTCCAAACTTACCTTAGGAATTATGACAATCTTTAGATGCAACGCAAAACAATACAACTCTACCCCAAAAAGGTTTCTCAATATTAGCAAACCATTTTAACAAAAATGAAATATTTAGCAAAGTACAGGAAATAAATATCTCAAGTCTTCACAGCACTAAACACTAACTAAATATATCAAGCATCTGCAGATGGTGCTAACAGGCCAGCCCAGTGCCAGGCCCACTCCAGGTTCTAGACCAGTCCAGAGCCAGGTTTTCTACACAGATCCAGTATTCAGGCCTATTCCACTGCATTTCAGCACCTCTGGTCTACAAACCAGGTTGGCACCCAGAGACAAAGGCTGCTGGGCTTATACCCTGGATTCATGCTCCAAGACCACTTCTGTGAACCCAGTTCCAAGCTGTCACTTGCAGCCACAGCATCCAAACCAGCCCTTGCTGACCTAGCCTCCAGGCTAACCTGTAGACCCAGCCCTGTGAACCCAGAATCGCTGGCTACCCCATGTCAGACACAAACTCCAGGCTGGATTCCAGGATGCCAGATTTCAGTGGACCCAGTGTCTAAGCCTGCTCTAAGAGATCCCAGGTCCAAGTCCAGCCCAGTAGACCCTTGTGCCAGGTCAGAACCCACAGACTGAAGAACCAGAAATACCCGTAAGCAAGCGCTTGTGGACTTAAGATCCAGGCCTAGCCTCATAGGTTCAGGCTACAGGGCCACCCTAGTGCCAGGCCAACTTCCATGGCCTCAGGGAATCAGGTACCTAGAAGGCCCCTGCAAACTCAGGATTAAGGCTACCACAGACACAGGTCAGCCCCCAGGCACAAAGGCCTCAGGTTATCCCTCACAGAAACAACACACATAAAAAAAATATATATATAAAAAAAGAAACAACACATATAACACATATGAACTCGGGCTTCAGGTCCATTCCATCATACTACAATGGTATGAAATTAAAAATAAGAATTTCAGAAAGTTTATAGAAGCATAAAAGCTAATCAAAATGCCCATGAACAATCAATGAAATTGAAAGGAGAAATTTAAAATCTTGAGACAAATGAAAATTAAAATGCAACATGCCAAAACTTATAGGAGGCATGAAAAGTAGTTTTGTGAAAAAAGTTTTTAACAAAAAACCCCTACTGTAGAAGATCTCAAATAAATGACTTAAAATTACATCCTTAGGAACTAGAAAAAGAAGAAACAAAGTCCAAAATCTGCAGAAAGAAGGAAATAATAAAGATCAGAGCAGAAGTAAATAACAAAGAAGGCAAAAAGCAATACAAAATATCAACAAAACTAAGAGGTGTTTTTTTTTTAAAAGGATAAACAAAATTGACAAATTTTTAGCTAGATTAAGGGGGGGGGGACAGAGGGGACTTAAATAAAACCAGAAATGAAAGAGGAGATATTGCAACTCTTACCACAGAAATACATAAGATAATAGGAGACTACTGCAAGTATATACCAACAAATCAGATAACCTACAAGAAAAGAATGAATTCCTACTCCCATACTACCTATTCAGCCCCAATCATAAAGAAATAGACTAATAATAAGTAAGGAGATTAAATGAGTAATAATAAAAAGTCTCCAATCAAAGAATGCCTAGGTCCTGATGATTTCACTGATGAACTCTGCTAAATATTTAAAGAAGTAATAACCACCCTTCTCAAACCCTTCCAAAAAAACCAAGGAAGAGGGAACACTTCTAAACTTATTTTATGAGGCAAGCATTATCCTAAATACCACAGAAAGGCATTACAAGGAAAGAAAAATCACAGGCCAACATCCCTGATGAACATATATGCAAAAATCTGCATTAAATAGCACTTTAAAGGGATCATTCACCATGACTGTGTGGGATTTATCCCAGGGATACAAAGATAATCCAAAATTCAAAAAGCTGTAAAAGTGAAAAACAACAGAATGAAAGACAAAAACCATATGATCTTCTCAATAGGCAAAGAAAAAACATCTGATAAAATTCAACATCCTTTCATGATAAAAACATTCAACAAAACCATAAATGCTATATATAACAAACCCACAACTAATATCATATATAATGGTGAAAAATTGAAAGCTTTTCCTATAATATCAGGAACAAAATAAAGATTTCCACTCTTGCCAATTCTGTTCAATACAGTACTGTAAGTCATATCTACAGCAATTAGGTAAGAGGGGGAAAAAAAAAAAAGGAACCAATCTGAAAAGAAAGAAGTTAAATTGTCCCTGTATGCAGATGATATCTCATACATAGAAAATTGCCGTAGTCTGGCTGGGCACAAATCACAAGCCACTCAAGCAGGAACAAACTTTATTTCCCAACTCCCACGAACGCCACGCACGCGGCCTTCTCCCGGGACACACCACACACCAACTGGAACTCCCACCACTGGAACTTCACCAACTCTTCAGGAATTCCCGCAAGAGCGCAACTGGAACTCAACGGGAACTCCTCGAGAACTCAAAAGTCATCATCTTAATGGCTCGAGTCACCTCTCAACCACTACTTCTGGCAAAAATGCCATGCCTCATCCCAACTTGGCTGTGGCCCTCAAGAAAAAATTCAAAATGCTCCAACAAAAATGAGTTAAAATAAATGAATTCAGTAAACCTGCAGGATACAAAAATCAGTAGTATTTCTAATCAGTAACAAGAAACATGCTGAAAAGAAATCAATAGCAATAACAAAAAAATAAAATACTCAGGAATAAATTTAAACAGATTATGTGTACACTCTACAAGCAAAACTATACAATATTGGTGAAAGAAATTCAGGAAGACACATATCGATGGAAAGATATTCCATGTTCATGGATTGAAATAATTAATACTGTTAAAATGCCGTACTACCAAAGGCAATCTATAGATTCAAGGCAATTCTTATCAAAATCCCAAAGACACTATTCACAGAAATGGAACAATCCTAAAATTCATATTAAACCACAAAAGAATCAAAATAGCCAAAGCAGTTCTTGGCAAAAAGAAAAAAGATGAAGGCATCATATTATCTGATATCAAAATATACTACAAAACTCTACTAATTCAAATAGCATAATACTGGAATAAAAAAACAGACACAGATCAATGAAATAGAATAAAGAGCCTAGAAGTAAACCTATTCACTTATGGGCAATTGATCTTCAACAAAGATGCCATGGAATATACAAGAGGGAAAGGACAGTCCCTTTAATAAATGGTGCTGGAAAACCTAGATATCTACATGTGGAAGAACTAAACTATACTACCCTATCTCTCACAGGTTATAAAAATCAACTCAACTTAAAAGATATGAAACTAAGGGAATAAAGCTTCTTGACACTGGTCTGGGCAATGACTCCAACCCCCCCCCCCCCAGTCTGGCAATTGAACCCAAGAGCTCTTTATCACTGACCTACATCCCCAGCAATTTTTAGTTTTTATTTTAAAACAGGGTCTTGCTAAATTGCAGAAATTGACCTCAAACTTGAGATCCTATTGCCTCAGCCTTCTAAGTCACTGGCATTACAGGTATGTACCGCCAAGAAAAGATGTGTAATGTTTTTTTGATTAGGACCCCAAAATCATAGAAAATGAAAACAAGAACTGGACAAATGGGATTATATCAAACTAAAAGCACTCTGCATAGTGAAGGAAACAATTAGCATAGTGAAGAGACACGAACATGAAATATTTATAAAAACATATACCTGATTATGGGTTAATATAAAACAATAAAGAACAGAAACAATTCAAGAGCAAAATAATAACTACTTAATTTAAAAATAGGCACACATCTCTCAAAAGAAGATAAATGATTAATAGGCATATCAAAATAAATGTTCAACATCATTAATTATCAGGGAAATCTAAGTTAAAATCACAAAATGAGGTACCACCTCATAGCTATTAGAATGGTTATTATAGAAAAGATGAAAGATAAGTCCTGGCAAAGATGTGGACAAAAAGGAATCCTTGCATACTGTCAGAAGAAATGTATATAAGTACAGCCATTAAAGAAAACAATATACAGGCTTCTCAAAATATTCAAAATAGAATTACCATATGATCTAGTAATCCCACGGGATGGAGGGATGGATGGATGGAGATATATATATATATATATATATACATACACACACACACACATATATATGTATATATACATATATATGTATACATATATGAATATATATATACAAAAGGAAATAAAATTAGTATATTGAAGAGATATCTGTACTGCTTGTTCACTGCAGCTCTATTCACAACAGCCAAGTTATAGAACAACCTAAGTGCCCACAGCCTAAAGAATAGATAAAGAAAATACATATTAATATACAATAGAATACTATTCAACCTAAAAGACAAGGAAATGCTAACATTTGTGACAACATGGATAAGCCTGATACACATTATATAAAACGAAGTAAGCCAAGAAAGACAAACACAGCATGATTTGACTTAAATCTGGAATCTAAAAAAGTTAAACTTATAGAAGTAAAAGTAGAATTGTGGTACCCAGGAATTGGAAGGAGTGGGAGTGGGTTAGGGAGGTTTGGGACAAAAAAGAATACAAAAAGAATACAAAATTTCAGTAAGATAGGAGGAGTAAGTTCAAGAGATCTATTGTGCAATGTGGTTAACATATTAACAATATATAGTATTTTTGAAGATTGCTAAAAAAAAAGTGGATTTTAACTATTCTCACCACAAAAAATGGTTAGTAGTAATATAAAGCATATTACTCCTAATTTAATCATTCCACAAAATATACATATTAAATAATATTAAACATAATAATCTATAATTTTCATTTGTCAATTTAAAAACTTAACTTTTTAAAAATGATAGATACCTTAAAGAAAGACTAAACAACAACAAAAATACATGTGGACAATGTCCTTACCTATTCTCATTTATCAGCACATAAGCAAATTTCATAAGTGAACAATATTGCATTTAATGAAAAACAAACAAGTCCATGCAGTTTTCATTAAGCATTTTATCACTAACTCAGATAAGAAATATAAATGTGGATACATGGTCTTAATTTAAGCAATAAGTCAAATAAGACTCTAAGTCACAAATTAACTGAATATTTTTCTAATTGCTTACCCACACTCAGAACCATTAAGATTTTAATGATAATTTGAGCTCAAAGATTTTCTGACAAAAATACTAAGAGCCCGAACTTCACCAATATACAGTTCAAAGTCACTGAAAATATCTCTGAAATGTCAACATTGGAGAACTAATAAAATTCAGGTCATAAAAACTCTGTCCTAATAGCTTCAAAAAGATATACATATGATAAATGGTGGTAAATTCAAACAAGGGAACGTACTCAGGAGTAAAAAAGAATGAAGTACTGTTACATGCAACAATATAAGTAAATATGAAAAAAGGCTGAGTGAAAGAAACTTTATAAAGCTGGACAGGCACAGTGGCACACACCTGCCTGGGAGGCAGAGGCAGAAGAATCACAAGTTCAAGGCTAGCCTTGGCAACTTAACTTAGCAAGAGTCTGTCTCAAAAAAAAAAAAAAAAAAAAAAAAAAATTAAAAAGGGCTGGCAACGTAGTTCAGTGGTAGGGCACTCTGGGTTTAATCACTAGTACCATGAAAAAAAAGGAAAAAAAAAAAAGCTATATCCTGTATGATTCCATTTATATGAGATTCTAAGACAGGAAACACTGATCAATAAAAACAAACCAATAAATAAATGGAATCATAACAAGAGTTCCCTCTGAGGGTAGAGATGGAGACTAATTAGAAAGGGACATGAGAGAATTTTCCAGCATGCCAGAATGTTCTGCATCTTAAAGGAGTTGGGTTTACAAAGATGTATGCATGTAGTTTTAATCTATATAAGATTTGTACAAAACTGCACATAAATTTTACCTTAAAAATTAATATTTAGGGGGCTTGGGTTATGGTTCAGCAGTAGTGCTTGCTTAGCATGTGCAAGGCCCTGGGTTTGATCCTCAGCACCATACAAAAAGGAATAAAATAAAGGTCTTAAAAAATGAATATTAAGAAAATTTTTGAAAACCACTTAGAGTGAAATATACAAATACCTGCAATTTATTTTTAAATGACTAATAAACTAGATGGACAGATTTTAATAAAGCAAACACAGCAAAACATTAACAACTTAAGAATCTAGGAGGTGAGTATACCAGGATTCACCATTCAATTCTTTTAGCTTTTCTATATGTCTGAAAATTTTCATAATAAAAAGGACAATAATCAAAATTGTTCTCTTTAATATTACTGATTTTCCTTTTATATGTTAACATTTAAATCTGATGTCAACTATGACTATCTTCCAGCAAACAAGAATTAAAAGATGACATAATTTGAAAAATTTTAAAAGACATACCCGAATTTCTTGAAGATTGTGAAAATTATTTCCTACTCTGACTGAGATTTTGCTTGGAGTGTAGCTTTCATCAGATTTGTAGTCTGCATATATACATAATGTCTTCACTGTTGTTTTTCTTCTAAGAACAATAAAGTAAAAATAACATGCATTTTATCACATACAAAGATTATTTCCAAAGCATCTTCTCTTCTGATGTTAAAAGAATCATAGTTTGGTAAAATGAGTATATGAATCAATAATTTCCATTTCTTTTAATTTTGAAGATAATGAAAATGAAGAAAGTGTAAAAACATAGGTATAGATATAACACTTTACTTACATAGACATCTCTTATATAGACCATGGTCAAGAAAGTCAACATAGCAGAAACAGACGAAATCAGGTCTCTTAGTGAGCAAACAAACATTAAGGATTTCCATCCTCTTCATTTATATGTTCAAAAAGGTAAGTGTTCTAAACAAGCTTAGTTTTCTTTATTGGTTAATTACTTAATTTCCTACATTAATTCTTGAAAGTAACAAACTAAGTGACAAGCTGAGTCCAGCAAAGAGAAAAACATTTTTTTAAAAAGACAGAAGGCTAATGTATTACTTAATACAACAATTAAAATTCTACTCATTTTTAAAACATACAACTTCTAGGGAATAAAATTCAAAAAATTTTTTAAATATACAATAAAAAATTAACCTTGGAAAAAAATGCACCAGGCCAAAATACATGAAAAGATGTTCAATTTCTAAAAGTCAAAGAAAGATAAAACACACAGATATTAGTTTTATTATCATATTGAAAAATACTTAATGTCTAATAAAAACCAAATTAGATTAGAATAAGGTGGTTTCATAGCCAGTCAGTAGGTACATAAAGTTTGACCCACTAACTTAATGAACCTCAAAGAATGCATTAAAAACAATAACATGATTATTTACAAAAAGAAAAATATTGGCATGTGATTAAATTATTACAAAATTGCAAACATAAATATCCATTGTACTAAGGAATTGATTAAATTAAGATATATCCATTCAAGGATATACTATACAATTATGGATGGTACCTGCTTATAAAAGTTCTACCTGTGATTTTTTTTTTTTTTTTACAATGGTTGTGAAAGCAGTAAGCACTGTATAGAAACTGCACTTCAAGCTGTGAATTTGGATCTCACCCCCAATCAGCAATATGCAGTATGGTGCTTTCTTCCAATGCTTGGCAGTCATGCCCAAGAACATCAGGGTAAACAGTTGTACTCTATGCTATACTATGTTGCTAATAAGCTATTAAATGCATTTTCAACTTAATATTTTCAACTTGCTATGGGCTTATTGGGACATAATTCCACAGTAAGTCAGGGAGCATATGTATTTAAAATAAGCATGCAGGCATATAGTTACAAGCAAGGGTAGGGGGACCAGACTATAAAACAGGAAATACAGATGGATTGCATTTTGGAGGAAAAAAATTTTAAATATATAAATATATTTTTATATGTAGAAAGAAGTCAAGATGGAAGTATACAAAAATAGTAAAAGTAGCTATCTTCATAGAGTATGGAAAAAACTATGAGACCTTTATTTTCTTCATCACGATTTTTATATTTTTTGGATAATTTTTCAGAAGGGGCATGTGTCATTTGACCATGAGGGGAAAAAAATTAGATAATTATAAAAAATGACCCAAAAACCCATTAAGAATGTTTTCTGAAATGTGCTTTAAAAGTTAAGTTCTAGTAAAACTGGTACTAATAACAATAAGATCCTCGAACAGAAATAGTCTGTCAAAAATCAGCCTGTAAAGACAGCAGAGGATCTGCAGCTCTTCTTAGGGGGACCAAATTTATGTAGCCTAACCTATTCATCAGAAAGGAATGGGAAAGTTAATGATTTTTCCTCAGTTCAAGACGTAAAACACTAAATACCCTGGAACTGCTGATAGGACAAATCCATTACTAAGTTCTCAAAAGAGGCCAGAGGCATCAAATTGACATTTTTCTCTTTTTGTTGGGCCAGCAAAGAGACAAAAGAGGAAGCAAAGGAATAAGGGGAAATTTTGAAGGTCATAATAAAGACCTTCTTCATAAGTCATAAGCAGGAAGTAAAAGGTCTTTTCTACCATAAAAAGAGCAAGGAACACAAGGATTGTACTGACCTGAGCAACAAAAAACAAAAGCAGAATTAAAGGATCAGACTTTTTGCTCAGAATAATTTTATTTCTAAATTATAAAATTCAGGATAAGTTAGTAACTGAAACCTACAAGATAATTGGAAAGAAATTAGAAAGGCAAAGAGTAGTAACACTAATGATAATCAAAACAACAGCAATGAATAGCAAATGAACACGTGTCTGGCCCAGAAGTAACGCTTCAAATATACAGGAACTATTATTATCTCTTTCTAATTTTAAAATGTAACATTGAGTTTAATACCAGCCTTAAAGAAAGCAAGCTAATAGACAAGCAGAGTCAGAACTCAAGGGTATGCTGGTTTGCCTCACAGGTTCTCAGCCACTCCTACTGCCTTTAAGCAGGAGTATCTATTGGCTTATTCAATAGCCATTGATACCAGTTTACAGAGACATGTAGGTATCTGAAGTTGTTTAAATTTTACCCAAATCAGGGCTTTTGCTGCTAAGGTTCTTAGATCCCCAGAAATCATATGTATAATTTTTGCTACATACATGTGTTTCATTAGATTTACAAAGGAAACTATGATCTTAAAAAAGTTGAAAATGCTTTACTCTAAAAGATATAGAAAAATCCTTTAAAACTATTTATCAATCTTATCTCTTGATGAATCAAAAACTATATTGTATAGAAAATCATGGTGTTTCTCAAATAGCAGGGCAGGCCATATTATCAAAGCATTTTATATTAAACACAATTCCTATTAAAATCCCAATGACATTCTTCATAGAAATAGAAAAAGCAATCATGAAATTCATTTGGAAAAATAAGAGACCCAAAACAGTCAAAGCAATCCTTAGCAACAAAAATGAAGCAGGGCCATCACAATACCAGATTTTAAATTATACCATAGTAACAAAAACAGCATGGTATTGGTATCAAAACAGATACACAGATCAATGGTACAGAATAGAAGACACAGTGACAAACCCACATAAATACAGTTATCTCATACTAGACAAAGGTGCAAAAAAAACATACTTTGGAGAAAAGATAGCCACTTCAACAAAATGGTGCTGGGAAAATTGGAAATCCACATGTAGGAAAATGAAATTAAACCCCTATCTCTCAACCTGCACAAAAATCAACTCAAATGGATCAAAGACTTAGGCACTAGAACAGAGACCCTATGCCTAATAGAAGAAAAAGTAGGCTTCAATCTCCACCACTTGGGAACTGACTTCTTTAACAAGACTCCCGGGCTGGGGTTGTGGCTCAGTGGTCAAACACTTGCCTAGCATGCATGAGGCACTGGGTTCAATCCTCAGCACCACATAAATGTAAGATAAAGATATTGTGTCCACCTAAAACTAAAAAATAAATATTAAAAAAAAGAAATTAAACACACACACACACACACACACACACACACACACACACGACTCCTAAAGGGCACAAAGTGAAATTGAGAATCAACAAATGGGATGAAATAAAACTAAAAAGCTTCTTCACAGCAAAGGAAACAATCAAGAACACCAAGAGCCTTTAGAATGGGAAAAAATCTTTACCACACGCACCTCAGAGCATTAATCTTCAGGATATATAAAGAACTCAATATAACACCAAAAAAAGCCAAATAACCTAATCCATAATTGGGCAAAGGAAATGAACAAATACTTCACAGAAGAAATACAATTAGTCAACAAATATATGAAAAAAATGTTCAACATCTCTAGCAATTAGAGAAATGCAAATCAAAACTACAGTGAGTAGTATATCCAGTTGGGAGGGCAATTATCAAGAATACAAGCAACAACAAATGTTGGCAAGGATGTGGAGAAAAAGGTACACTCATACATGGCTGGTGGGACTGCAAGTTGGTGCAACTACTGTGGAAAGCAGTATGGAGATTCCTCAGAAAACCTGGAATGGAACCACCATTTGACCCAGTCACCCCACTCCTAGGTTTATACCCAAAGGATTTAAAATCAGAATATTATAGTGACACAGCCACATCAATGTTTATAGCAGCTCAGTTCACAATAGCTAAACTATGAAACCAGCCTAGGTGCCTTCAACAGATGAATGCATAATGAAACTGTGGTATATACACACAATAAAATATTACTCAGCCTTAAAGAAGAATGAAATTATGGCATTTGCTAATAAATGGATATAAATGGAGACTATCATGCTAAGTGAAACAGGCCAACCCCAAAGAACCACAGGCCGAATGTTCTCTATGATATGTGGATGATAATTCATAATAAGGGGTCAGGGGAAGAATAGAAGTATTTGGGACTATACAGAGGTGAGTGAAGGGAGGGAAGGGAGTACGGAGGTAAGAATGATAGTAGAATGAATCAGACATTATCACCCCTATGTGCATATATGATTACATGACCTATGTAACTCTACATCATGTACAACCAGATGAATGAGAAGTTGTACTCCATTATGTATGATTTGTCAGAATGCATTCTACTGTCTTGTATAACTAATTAGAAAAAATTTTTAAAACAGCAATGCATTTGGGAAGATTGCACACATGAGAAAGTGGCAGCTACTCAAATTGCTCAAATCACTTTTATAATAATAATCATCATAATAAACTAAATGCCTATCATATGCCAGACATCTTGCTAAACAACTAGGATGTTGTGTAAGAGGAGAAGGGAGAGGTAATACTTTCCCATTTCTGATGCCATAAGAACACTCCTGGCCTCCTCTATTCCCTCACCCACTACACTCTTTCTCCTGAGAAAGAGCTACTGGCAGCAAGCAAACATCTGCCTTGTTCCTCAGGCCAGCTATTCAATAAGAAAGGCACTACCTGGTCTCTCAGTTTTATAACTAGATGGGTAAGTTGTTTTTTTTGTTTTTTTTTTTTTTAATACTAGAGTTCAGTATTAGGATACTGCAGATACAATGCAGTTATGACATTTCTTGGCATCAACTTTGGCAGTTTTATAAAGGTATTATTTTGGCTTCCACCTGCTGACTCTTGAATGATTCCTCATCTGGTTTCAAACCTATTAAATTCCAACAAAAGACAGTAGCAACCAGTATTCCACCTGCTGACTCTTGAATAATTTCTCATCTGGTTTCAAATCTATTAAATTCCAACAAAAGACATTAGCAACCAGTATTTTATTTAATGTAAAAAGAGGAGAGAAGAAATGGGGATGTAATTCAGTGGTAGAACACCCCTGGGTTCAATCCCCAGTACCACAAAATAATAATGAAAATAATTATGATAAACTTAAATTCCTTATCTATAATTCCTAACATGGTAAATGTTAGGTATAAAAATAAACAAAAAAAATAAATAAACAAAAGTTGTCAATTTAAAGTGGTATTAAGACCATAAGCAAGAAATGGTGCCCTGGAACAGGGATTTTCAAGCTACAGCTAGCAGGTCAAATGTGGGCTGCCATCTATTTGTTAAAGAAAGATTTATTGAAACAAAATGATACCTACTCATTTACACATGTCTATGGCTGCTATGCTACTACAATAACAACACGTTGAGTGACTACACCAGGATATTTAAAGAAGTCTTACAACTCAACAATGAAAACACAAACAACACAATTTAAAAAGGAGAAAAAGACTTGAGTGGTCATTTCTCCAAAGAAGACATATAAATGGCCACTAAACACACAAAAAGAAGCTTAAACATCACTAGCCAATAGGAAAATGCTAATAAAAACTATAAAGAAATACCACTACAGGGCTGGGGATGTGGCTCAAGCGGTAGCGCGCTCGCCTGGCATGCGTGCGGCCCGGGTTCGATCCTCAGCACCACATACAAACAAAGATGTTGTGTCTGCCGAGAACTAAAAAATAAATATTAAAAAAATTCTCTCTCTCTCTCTCTCCTCTCTCACTCTCTCTTAAAAAAAAAAAAAAAGAAATACCACTACACATCCATTACGATAGCCATTATCAAAACACAAAAAATAAAAAACAAGAAAGAACAAGAATGGGCAAAGATACAGAAAAATTGAAGTTTTTCTGCATTGCCGGTAGTAATGTAAACCTATGGCTGAAAACAGTAGTATGGTAGTACCTCAAAGAATTAAACAGAATTACCATTTCTAGCAATTCTACTTCTGGACATACACATATTCAAAAACAAAAACTGAACACAAGAGACTCACATAGAAATCTGAACACCAGTGTTCATAGCTGTATCATTTATAATAGGCAAAAAGTTGTGACAACCCAATGTCTATCGACAGATGAATAAACAAAATGTGGTATGTCACACAATGGAGTATTATTCAGCCTTAAAAAAGAATGAAATTGGAATACATGCTATAACTGGAATAAACCTTGAACCAAAGTGAAATGAGTAGGACACAAAAGGACCAACATATAATTTCACTTATATAATGTACCTATAAAAGTCAAATAAACCAATAAGCAAATTAAACTGGTTGCTAGGAACTGAGGAGGAGAGGGAATGGAGAGTCATTATTCAAAGGGTTCAGTTTTGGATGAAGGAAAATGGTAAAAATTATACAGCAGTATGAATATGCAACTAAACTATGCAGTTAAAAACGGTTAAAGCAGTAAATTTTATGTTCAATATATTTTACTATAATTTTTTAAATTTAACACCTCAACATAGTAAAAAAATATATATATATATATGATGGCATGCCATAAGAAAAGGCATTTGAGAAAATATAGTCCCTACTCCAAACCAACAAAAAACAGTCTTGGGGTTCCAGGAAGAGAAGGAAACATAACATGGTAACACGAAGGGTTATCTTGGTTTCTGTTTAGGAAGGATGAACAGTGCTTAGCAGAAAGTTGGAGGTATTAACCAAAAGTTGAGAATTTGAAGGGATAAATGATGAACACACCCTCAACAAGATAATCATCCACAGCATGAAGTGACTATGAAGGTTGATTCTCTCAACCCACAAAAGCATTCATAAGACAGAGGCCGCTTTAAACTAAAGGCAAGTCCAGTGAATAATACCAGATCACCATTATTGACTTTCCTTACCTCTTCTCTATTCCCATACTATCAAGCCTGACAAAGTCAGAAACAGTGAGAAAGGAACAGCAATATCCCAATAGAAGAGGCACACCCAACACCAGATTGGTCTCTATGTACTATGCTCCAAAAAAAGAAGCCAGATCTCTTAGATAAATGGCTGATTCTAGGGGCTGAGCAGAAAATCTTATGCCAGAAAGAAAAGTGTTCAAATAACAATGGGAACACATCAAAAAGTTACGTAGTCAGATTAAAGGGACTTCCCATGGCCAAACCTGGAACAATTTGAGCACTGAAACAAATAATGATAAAAGATAATAACCCACTCAGTAAAACTGAAAACTGTAATTATGAATAAAGTGAAAATTAAATGAGGAATAGAATACTCAAAGTACCTCTCCACAAAATACTTACTAACTAACTGCAAAGGTAAAAGAATAACTCTTGGTAGACAATTGCTTAATCATGTGCTAAAAGTAAACATCATGGGACAAAATTTAATTCATGGACCACACCTGATAGGATGCAATGTAATGCAAAGGGTATTGCATTACTTTTTCCAGTGATACATAGCCTAAAGTGACTTATGAAAAAAAAAAATTGGAGAAACCCAAATTGAGGAATATTCTTTAATACAACTGGCCATTAATCTCCAAAAAAATGTGTTAAGATACTGACAGTCAAGGAAAAAATGAAGTCATGTTCCAGATTAAAAGATAGAAGAGAGCTAGGGATGTAGCTCAGTGGTAAATGCTTGCCTAGAATGCTCAAGGTTCAATCCCCAACACCACCAAAAAAAATAAATAAATAAAAGTAGAGAAGTAATTACTAAATTCAATCTGTGATTCAATTTTGTTGGACAACTGGTATAACCCAAATGGTGTTTTAGAATTCAGTGGCAATAATGTGTCAACATTAATTTTCTAAGGGTATATTTTTAGTAGGAGATATCTTTCTTTATAAGAATGACATACTAAAGAATTGCAGAGATATGAAATAATTTAGGAAAAAAAAACCTCATACTGTACTTGCAACTCTTACCTGTGAGATTTTAAAATTCTTAATGAATTTCCCTTTTTCTAAAACACTGCTTTAAAAATGCCTTTCTCAAAGCCTTGGGCTTCCCTCAGGAGGAAAAGTGCTAAGTGAAGAGGGCCTTCAGTTCTTGACTGCTTTAATAAAACCAGCTACACCCATGTTGAAAAGCAGCTGAGAGTACTGATTATAAACTCAGCCTTTTAAGTCAAACCAACTGGGATAAATCCAGACTCCATAAATGAATGATGTAGGACCTAAGCAAATTATTTAATCTGTCTTAAGTTTTAGTTTGTTCATGTGTAAACGAGGGGAAAAAAAAAATAGAACCTGCATCTTAGAAAGTTGTTACCTGGCTTACAAAAACTTTTAACTATTAAATTTATAACTATTAAATTTTAAATTTAAATTCAGTGAAACACTAAATGTAATAAATGATTTGTTTTTATTATTATTTGTTCAGTGCATTAGCATTCTGCATAGAATTTTATTTTTAAAAAAACACTGCAATTAAAATATAATTAAATTAAGATACTCATTCAACTTTAAGCTAAAGCCTCTGTTTTACTCTGGGTTGTACATTATAATAATTAAAAGCACAGGCTCTGAAATCAGAACTTGTGTTCAAATTGCAATTCTTCCATTTACCTGCTATGTGATCTTGGGCAAGTTATTTAATTTATCTAAGTCTCCACTTTTGAGACTAAAAATAATAATAATAATCAATATAAAGGTTAAATGAGATGAATAGGTAAGTAACTTTGTAAAGCATCTGTTAAAACCTCAAGTCTTAAAAAAATAGCTGCTGCTGTTGTTGCTGGTCTCTACATATTTAATAACCTAGCACAGGAGTCTCTATATATTTAATAACCTAGTACCACCTGCTTTATAAGATAAAATAATTAGAAGACCTAAATTCATTCATTTGTGCACTATCCATGGCTACTTTAGTGCTTAATGGCAGAACTTCATAGCTGCAAGAGATCAGAGGGCCCACAAGATTTAAAATACTTACTAACTGGCCAGGTGCAATGGTGCACGCCTGTAATCCCCCAGCAATTTAGGAGGCTAAGGCAGGAGGATTGCAAGTTTAAAGTCAAACTTAAAAACTTGGGCTGGGGTTGTGGCTCAGCGGTAGAGCGCTCACCTCGCTCTTCCGAGGCCCTGGGTTCGATCCTCAGCACAACATAAAAATAAATAAATAAAATAAAGGTATTGTGTCCAACTACAACTAAAAAATAAATATTTTTTTAAAAACTGAATATAGCTTAGAAGTTAAATAATGAATATCTTAATTTAATTATAATAGCAGCAACTTAGCAAGGTCCTCAGTAACTTAACAAGACCCTGTCTTAAAAATAAAAAGGATTAGGGATATAGTTGCTTTGGGTTCAATCCCTAGTGCCTTAAAAGAGTAAAATATTTACCATCTGGCTATTTCAAGTGAAGTTTGCTGATCTGTACCCTAGGACAATAAAAACAATTAAAAATGCAATGGTGATAGAATGTTTAAACAGTTAACTGGTTTCTAATCTGTCAATAAATTCAAAGCAGTTGACAAAATATGGTTGTTTTCCTTTCTCCAAGAAAAACTGAAAAGTCTTTAGAGAGTCTAAGTTAAAACAGTTATTTTTTAAAAATAGAAATATAAATTTGAGAAGTGATATGAATAATCTATGCCTACAAAACTTACCATTACCACTCCAGGTTCCCTCAATGCACTATGGCATTGTATTGGGCCATAAGCAAAATAGAATTTTCTGAAAGCATCTTCTAAAAATAAATTATATTGAAAAGTATATTTAAGAAGCAACTACATTAAAGGAACTATAAAAGGTACTGTAAGAAATTCAAAGAAGATAATGCAGCAAAGTAAACTTAACCGATTAGAATCTAGCTGAGTAGAAAATTAATCTCTAAAATGTATTAGAGTTTAAAAGTTTTAATGCAGATATATAGTATCATTTCTATATAGTACAAGTCTGAATTACTGAAGAGAAAATAGCTTCAGAATAATGAAACAGCTTATATTAATTGCCTTTAACCTTTAATTTTTATAAAGGTCTCAAAAAACTTTCAACTAAACAAAAATCTATCATATAAGAAGAAAAATATCACAATCAACCTACTAAACCAATTTTGTATTTGAGGGATGCAGAAGAAACAATTACATAGTTTTGATAGGATTGCATAACAGCAAATACTGAGAAGTAAAACTACACAGACATTTGTAGAAAGAAGTTCCTGTTAACATATATATATGCAATATGTTTTGAGTTAATAAACTATACTGATTTGATTCTTAAAAAAAAAATTTTTTTAAATTACCTGAACTGGATGTTCACTAAATGAGGCTGGGACCCATCTGATTGCCAGTATGTTTCTAGATTGTCATCTCGTAACTGATCCACTCCAAATCCTAAAAAAACCAAGAGAGGCAATAAATTTCCAAGAAAAAGAGCTATATACTCAAAACATATATATTTGTCAGAAATTTTGATAGCAAGATGGTCAGAAATATAAAACTTAACCCAGAATTCTTCTACTTTTTAATCCAGATTCCAACTCACCAAATATCACTTGTACATACAAACGTTTATATTAAGATGAACTTTTTTAGTTCTTGGCTTCTTAAAAACATCTTCCAGGATACTTACTCTAAACTCTATATGTTTGAATCAGTTTCTTATACTTTTTAGAAGCTGATAATTAGAATGATCCCTTGGTCTGGCAAAATCCTTTAATTCTATGAAGTTCAATATGCCATGCTTACTATGACAAGACAAAGATGACTCAGAAATATTTTCAAAAGGCATATACATTGTGAAACCAAGAGCTTCTGATTAATCAAAATCAAGTTTACCTAGAATCCTATGTCCTCCAGCCATTATAGATTAGTGAAATTGAACTATCCTGTGCTTTTCCCTGAGTAAAACTATAATAATTCATACTAACTACAGAAGAGTACATTTTTAAAAAGAATGGATTTAATTTATATTTCATTTTTGACTAAATAATATAGTCATTATGGATCAAATTTTAAAAGTACAAAAAGAAAATTGTGAATAGTCACTATCACCCTACCATTTTGTTCTCCTCTCCAAATATAGTCAATGTTATCAGTTTTTTGTCAATCTTTTCACAGATACCACATGCATATAAAAGCAAGGACTAGTTTCTTTTCCCCATCTCTTGGCACAATGATAGCAAACTATATAGTTCTGGATTATAGTGAGGGTTTTTTTTTTCCACTTAACATATCTGGAGTATTATTCCATATTAATAAATTAATAATTATAATAATAACTGCAAATGGTGATACTATATTTACTATGGGCCAGACACATTCTAAGCATTCTAAATACTAAATCATCTAATATTTATTAACACAATATCTCAAGCAGCTTCCACATTTTTAAAGGTTATACAGTATATCCCCATCTGGAAATACCATACTTAAACCAAATCCTTACATGACCATTTAGTTTGTTTTCAATATTTTGTGATTACAAACAATACTGCAACAACCTATCTACAACCTCTAAATACATGTTACTATTTCTGGAGGATGAATTTCAAGGAATAGAATCCAAAGTCAATGATTTTTCATTTGATAAATCTTGTCAAAACCTTCTCCAAAATACCTCCTCACCAATAATGTATGAGAACATCTATCTCCTCTCCATGGCTAGTAAAAACTGAGATGTTCTGAAATTTATACACTAGATTTTTCAACTTAGTATGAAAAAAATTATCCAAAAGTTTTTATATTGATTACATGTTGAGATGATACTATGGACACAATGAGAAAAAAAATAATTGCATCTATTCTTTTTACTTTTTAAATGTGATTATTAGATAACTTTAAATATATATGTGTTTGGCATTATATTTCTATTGGACAGCACTGCTCTGTACTCATGGTAAAATACAGTTAATCTTTTAAATATTTACTAACATGACAGGTAAAAATCTATATTCCATATTTTTATTAATCATTATATTTTTATATCAAATGCCTATTCATACCCTCCTATATTTCCCATGAACTTTGGTGTTTCAATTGTGGTTTGTTTTTGTTTGTTTGTTTGTTTGTTTTGGTGGTGCTGGGTATTGAACCCAGGGCCTTATGTATGTGAAGCAAGCACTCTACCAACCAAGCTATATCCCCACCCCTTTTCAATTTATTTTTATTTTTTTACTATGGATATCCACACTCTTTTTGTTCCATGTAATCCAAATTTGTTATCTCCATTCTCAGATTTGTATCTTAAATTTGCATCTCCTACTTTTACTAAAGATATTAGTGAATAAGAGAGATTTTCCCAGAAATGACTTTTGTATTGATCCTGAAGTACTACTTATACAGGTAAAGTAACCTAGACCATACTTCTGCCATTCCTTATGCAAAGAGGTAAAAAGATAATGCTACAGGGTATTCAGCAAAGAGGAAAACTTGTAACAGCATGAACCAAGATAAATGGCATTTATGGGGAACTCCAGTAGGTTGTTCAGGGAGCTAAGGATATACAATGTAGGGGAAAAGGAAATAAGCCAGATTCATGAAAGGAGATGATCATACAGATTCTTATGCACTAGACTAAGAAGTGTAAATTATCTTGAAAATTATGCCAATCTATTGAAGAATTTTTAGTAAGTCAGGCATAGAATCAGAAAATTACAAGAACAGGCTCTCTAGATATATTTTTCAGCATCAGGGTGAGAGAAAACTATCAGGGTAATCAGTTGCAAGTAGTGATGCTATGAATAAAGGCACTTATGGGAAATGTTACTTTTCTATTTCTCCAAAGAGAAGCTTCTTACATTATAAAAATTGGGATTTTTAATTATTCACTGAATAATTCAAATTTGTACTGCCCAATATGACAGTCACTAGTATCATGCAGCTATTGAACAATTGAAATTTGGCTAGTTCAAATTGAGATGTGCTATAAGAAGCTTTTGAAGATATAGTAAGAAATGTAAAATACCACATTGATAATAAATGAATATTTGATTAAAAACATATTATTAAAATTAATTTTACTTGTTTCTGGGGGCTGAGGTTGTAGCTCAGTGATAGAGCGCTTGCCTAACATATGGAAGGCACTGGGTTAGATTCTCAGCACCGCATATAAATAAAATAAAGGTCCATCAATAACTAATAAAAATATTTTTAAAAAATTAATTTTACCTGTTTCTAACCCTTTTAAATGTGGCTACCAGAAAAAAAATTCCACATGCAAATTGCATGATATTTCTATTGGACAATGCTAACCTAGACCATACTTCTGCCATTCCTTATGCAATACTGCTAAGACTAATCTAGAATATTATCAGTTATGTAAGTTATGAGACAAAAAACTGTTCTGCTACCAATATAAAGAGTTCTAGGCTGGGCATGGTAGTGCATGCCTGTAATTCCAAATACTGGAGGATGCAGGAAGATTGCAAGTTCAAGGCCAGCCTCCATGACTTAGGAGACCCTGTCTCAAAATAAAAAATTAAAAGGAATGCGTATGTAGCTCAGTGATAGAGCATCCCTAGGTTCAATCCCCAGTACTAGGGGTGAAAGAAAGAAAGAAAGAGATAAAGAAAATCTTCTAGATTTTAAATCCCTTTTCTTTTGACTAGTTTATGAGCGCCCTAACAAAAATAACTAAATCACTTGATTGTTCCTTAAGAGCTTCATGGTTAAATGTTCCACTAATTAAAAGTGGTTTCTGTTCACTTATTTTACTTTAGCTACTTGGCTGGGTTTTTTTCCCTCCATTCCACAACTTTATTTGTGTATCAAAGAATTTCACAAAATGGAATTTGTTCTTAAAGAGCAAAATAAACATTAAACACTCTGAATGATTTATTTAGAATAAAAGATGTCCTATAACTCAAGACTCATCAATTTAATTTGTTTCTAAGATATTGCTTATTATAGTACAACTAAGTAGGTGTAGTCTCTTCAATAATTGATTAATCTAAATCTTTACCTCTAAGTATGATTACTAGCTTTTACTTTAGTATGTATCATAAGCAGAATACCTTACAAACATCTCTTCACATGTCAATGCCATGTCGCAACCCACATTCTAAAACTTCCCATTCAATGTTATATCTGAACTGTTTTAGTCTAAACAAAAGACTTAAAATGATGACAGACAGGATCTGTGACATGCTTTGACGGATAATCATGATAATGCACACAGTTAACAGTATTTTTCAGAAAAAAAATATTTATTTGATGTACCAACTCTGAGGCAGCAGTTCTTACAGTGTGGTCCCCAAACTAGTAGCATCATTATCATCTGGGAACTTATTAAGAATTCTAAACCTGCAACATCAGAAACTTTGAGAGCTTAACTCCTTTGAGGGTTTGTGTTTTAATAAATCCTCTAGGTGATTTTGATGCATGCTAAAATATTAGAATTACTGCTCTAGGCAGGATTCTTACCCTTGGCACTACAGACATTTTGGACTAGATGATTTAGGTTTGGGGAGGTGAACTTGGCTCCTCTCCACCAGAGGATAATCAAAACCTATCACTTTCTTTCCCTACAATCACAATAATCAAAAATATCTCCAGACATTGCTAAAAGTTCCAGGGTAGGGGGAAGAGGGGAATGAGCATCACCAGGTGTCAATAAAAAAAAAGAAAGCCAATACTGGATCAGTGCTTATTATTGGTTAGTAAATACACTTTTCTCTCCTCACACTCCATGGAAGAAAATGATTCTGTACTCCAGTCTTACTGGAGCTAAATCCTGACTTATTTTGTCCAATACAATGTTAATGAATGCTGCCACCTGCACCTCAGATAGTGCATTAATCTCCAAGACACATAAAGACCTCAAAGAACTTAACACACACACACACACACACACACACACACACACACACACACACAATATAACCCAATCACTAAATAGGCTAAGGAATGAACAGACACTTCACAGAAGAACAAATATAATCAGTCAACAAGCATGAAAATATGTTCAACACCTCTAGCAATTAGAGAAATGCAAATCAAAACTACCTGAGATTTCATCTCATTCCAGTCAGAATGGCAATTATCAAGAATACAAGTAACCGTAAATGTTGGTGAGGATGAGGGGGAAAAGGTACACTCATACATTGCTGCTAGGACTGCAAATTGGTGAAACCACTCTAGAAAGCAGTATGGACATCCCTCAGAAAACTTGGAATGGAACAACCATTTGACCCAGTCATCCCACTCCTAGGTTTATATCCAAAGGACTTAAAATCAGCATACTATAGGATTCGGCCACATCAGCTCAATTCACAATAGCTAAGCTATGGAACCAACCTAGGTGCCTTTAACAGATGAATGGATAAAGAAAATGTGGAACACATACACAATAGAATATTATTCAGCCATAAAGAAGAATGAAATTATGGCATTTGCTGGTAAATGGATGGAACTAGAGACTATCATGCTAAGTGAAATAAGCCAATCCCAAGGGCCAAATGTTCTCTCTCATATGTAGATGCTGGGGGTGGGGGGTGTTCATAAGACTGGATGGGAGGGGGGGATGGGAGGAAGGGAGAAGGGATGGGAATGGGAAAGACAGTAGAATGCATCAGTGGACATAACTTCCTTACTATGTTCATATGTGAATACGCTATCAGTGTAACTATACATCATGTACTACAACAAGAATGGAAAGTTATACTCCATGTATGTACATCAAAAAACATTCTCCTGTCAAGTATAAGTAAAAATAACAACAAAAAAAAATACAAAATACATTCTACTGTCCTGTATAATTAAAAATAAAAAAAGGGGAATGTGACAGAGGTTTTAAATTTCTTTACAAGGTCTGGTGTGGAGAGTGGTAACAGAAAATGGGAGAATGGTAACAGAGATTGGGGTCTCTGATGAACTCCTGACTGAGGCATTCTTGGTGCCTGGGAAAATTTCTGTGCAAAGGAGCAGGATGCCTAGCTGATGTGGTAATGCCCTCCATGAGGAGGCTCTATGCTCCTTATCAGCTTCGACCTTGATCTCAGGCACACAGCTCCTGGGAATAAAGGAACACTCTTGCTAGACATTCACAATGTTTCGCCAGCTCCACTGCTCCTGAACCTGCCCACCTAACAGTAATTTCAAACAATGAAGTTTCTTGAGAACTACACGAAGCTCCTAACAGTGCACATTGCAACTGTAGAATGTAACTTTGGAATAAGCTGCATAGTATTGCTAACCCTGTAACTTTCCTGAATACAAAGAATAATGCTTGCACAGTTTTTAATCTGATAATAAGACTTATATAAAGATTGCGGGGGGACTGGGGCTGTAACTCAGTGGTACAGTACTTGCCTAGCATGTCTGAGGCAATGGGTTCTCAGCATCACATATAAATAAATGAATAAAAGTCCATCAACAACAACAAAAATTTTTAAAAAGATTGCTGGCATAACTCTTTAGATCTGCTTCTCCATCAGACAGCAGTGCTCCACCTGACCCCAGCTTTATCTTCAAAAATATCTATACGTGTGTCTTTATTTTATTATCCCCTTCGCCCCTCGCCAGAACCTGCCTTTTTAACTGCACTGGTTGTGGCAGTCTGGCTTAGCCTTCTAAATGTGTGACCATCCCTAGAGACATGGAGCATACCTGAACTCGATTCACAACCTAAAGCCAAGTCACAGGCAAGCAAGAAATACATTTTATTGTTATATGCCACTGAGAAAATAGGGTTGTTTATTATTTAATGTTATTGCAGCAAGAGCTGACTAATATAGCATCCAGAAATGAGAAGCATTTGAATGGTCCACCTTAGATTGCCTTTATGAATAAAACAGGCATTTTCTTCTCAAGTATCTGTATCAACATAATTATTTTCACATTTGCTATGGAGCTATTATGAGGTATATGCCTTCACTTTGAAGACCTAAAGGTAGATAATACATGGCCTTTGGGGAAGCATCTACATCATACACTTCAGCTATTGGCATTCAAACTAAATAAAATTAATCTAAAATTTGGTTCCTTAGTAACAAGAGTCACATTCTAACTGTTCAATAGTTATATGCAACATAAAATATAAAGTGTTAAGTGCTATAATAAAGGAATAAAGAATTAACTAACTTATGAAATACTGTCTCTCTCTTGGCTTCTGCCATGATTTGGATGTGGTTTCCCCAAAAAGTTTGTGTGCTGGAGGCTTGGTCTATAGTATGACAATGTTGAAGTGTTGGAACCTTTAAGAGGCTGCGCCTAGTGAGAGGCAGTTAGGTCTCTGGGCGTACCATCCTCAGAAGGTACTGGTATTCAACACTTGGAGTGAGTTAGCTCTTGCAAGAGTGGATTATTACAAAGCGAGACCAGTCTCTGTATTTGGCCACTTCTGCATGTGACCATTTCCCTTTCTTCTTCTCATTCTGCTGTGACATAGCTTGGGGGGGGGGGGGGGGGACTAGAGGCCAAACAGAAAAAGCCACTTGATCTTATAATGTCAACCTCCAAAACCATGAAATAAAACTCTTTACTTCATAAGGTATTCAGTCTAGGTAATTTTTTATAGCTACAGAAAATGAACAGCTTCTTTCCATAATCTACAACTTTCCTGGTTTTCCTCCTAGCCCTCATGTACTTCTCTTAAGTATTCTCTGTTGGTTCTTACATTGCTCTGTTAAATCTCTACAATATGAAGTGCCCCAAAGCTTTATTCTTTTTACTAAATACTTTTACTAAATACTAAATATTCTTTTACTAAATACTTTTATTCTTTTTATTAAATACATTCTCTCCCTAGGTGAGTTGATAATCTAGTTCCCCAACTTAGTATACTATCAGCCATAAATTTATATCCCCAGCCCACAGATTTCACCAGAAGTCCCAACTTCTATAGCCAACTGACTACTAAAAACCACCACTAGAATCCTGATAAGACATTTCAAAATTAACATCCAAATCACTTATTTTTTAACTCAAAATTCTATTTACTCCCTCTTCCCTTTGCTCTTTCTCAACCTAGCAAACATAATGTGTTGTTCTGCAGACATCTAGGAGTGATTCTTAAATTTCTCCTTCCCTTCAGTAAGTCATGATATACCATCTTTAAAAAGCCTCATTCTGTCTATACCAACATCTACTAGTCTAGTCCAAATCAATATTATCTCTGACATAAATTACTGAAATTGCCTTTCTTCCACTTGTTTGTTTTTCTGTACCTCCAATACCAACAATTATCCACAGTGGTCATAATGAACCTTTTAAAAATTCTATATCAGATTATCCTGGTCTCCTCCAGTGGTTCCTCTTAGTATTTAAAATGTGAAGTCTTTCTTGTTGCCCACAAAAGTTCTTATTATCTGGCCCTGTTTAATTATGTCTCTGATGCCACCTTCTACCATATCTCCTCCTTACTCACTACTTCAAGTCATACTAGCCTTCTCCTTGAACCTCAAATATGTTTAGCCATTTAGTTCAGAGCCTTTGAATTAGCTGTTCCCAGTGTCAGGAAGCTTCTCTGAATTCTTTGCACAATGTGTTTTTCTAAACATTTATATCTCAATGCAAATTTCACTATTATGAGAAGCCTTCCTTGATCACACAATCTAAAGTAGCTTCCCACTCTTATAAAAGTCATTTTCTATTATTTTGCTATTTTATTTTCTCTAAAGCATATATTTTCTATTATTTTGCTATTTTACTTTCTCTAAAGCATATATTATATTTCAAATCAGAAAGACTACAATTGTCAGTTATAGCATGAACTTAAATCAAAATTTAGTGAGTTTATGGGCTGAGGATGTAGCTCAGTGATAAACACATGCCTAGCATGAGTGAGGCCCTCGGTTCAATCCTCAGTACTGCAAAAAATTTAGTGAGTTTTTTTTTTTTAAACAGAACTTAGACCATCCCACTACGTCTCTCAAAATAAACTCATAAAAGCAATTTCTTCATAGACAATATGGATTAAATAAAATACATGTTCACAAAATACAGCCTCACTGAAACCCTTATTTTATATCAAATAAAGAGATAAACGTAGAAATGTATCTAATTTCCCCCTAATTTTATTTTTCAACATGGCATGAATCTGGTACTTACGAAATGAAATAATTAAATTATTTAAAGTCCTATTATAATACTAGCAATAACCTCATAAATTTAACCTTTAGTTTTTCCAGTCTCTTGGGCAGAGACTGACAAATGTGCTGAACTGTGGGATTGTTTTGTGCTGTGTGTACAACTAGACTGAATCTACTAATACATTCCAACTTTAATCCAAGTGAAAGATTGAACCAGTATTTCTAAAGATACAATTTTATCAGGCTATGTGCTACTTACCATTCTGTAGCTGACAAGTATAGTTATATCTTTTAAAGATTGATATTATCATCTTGAAAATGTATTAAAATTTTCCCTTACATGACTTTTTGACTGAATTATTACATGTCTTCTGATTTTTTTAATCTTTATTCTTGTCCTACTTCAATCTATTTTCTATTCATTTTAAATGTAAACAATCTCTGATTCTTTTGCTCTGCAGTTAAAATTTTTCAATAGCTCATATTATCTAAACAATAAAGTATCAACTGTTTTAAAAAGCCCTCTATAGTTAATCCTCTATCTACCTAGCTTTACATACACCATTTCCCTAGAATCTGGTCTTAATGACTAGAAAAAGACAATACTTTTAGCCATGTTTTTGTCTAACCTGCACATCTTTTTGCACATAATTCTATTCCCCTTGCTCTTATGTCCTTGTTTAGAAACATCTTACTCTTGCTCTATCAGATAAAACTAACAATATCTCCATGAAGACTTTACTGATAAAGAGAAAGCAAACCACAGAATGGTAGATTTAAATCTAATAACATCAATAGAAACAGTAATTGTAAACAGTCTAAACACTCCCAATTTAAAAACCAAACAGCAAGATCCAACAATATGCCATCCATAAGAAACCTACTTCAAATATAAACATATTAGTAATGTAAAAGTAAAAAGAACTTCCAGTTTCCAATCTGAAACATAAAAAATTTGAAAGTTGTTACTACCATTCTTCACAACAAGAAAAAAGGCTGAACAAACTGAAAATCAATCATTTTTCTTAGGTACAACAAAGAATGGGGTCGCAGCACAAAGGAAACCCAGAAAACTAGAGGAAGAAAATACAGAGAATCACAGCTTTCCAGGAGTAGAAATGACCATGGGAGTCAATAACTGGAAGGAAACTTACAGAGTAATTGACTAATTAAAGAGAATGAATGTCAATTAGCTTGAGTGAGAAAAGATCATGAAAAGCAGTTCATGAAAATCCAGCCTAAGGAAAAGCTCTGCACTTTGATGAGTTTTATCTCTAGGAACTCTATCAGGTTCTCTGGATTTAAAAATGGAGAAAGTCCCCAGTGCTTTCTGCAGAAGAGTGAAGAAAGCAATCGTTTTGAAATACACCAGAACATTTTCTTCTCCTGAGGACAGAAAAAAACAAAAACAAACAAACAAAAAGACTCCAAGGAAAACTATTTTAACAGAACCTAACTAAAGGGAAATATCCAACTCTAGGGGCTGGGGTTGTTGCACAGTGGTAGAGCACTTGGCTAGCATGTGTGAGGCACTGGGTTCAATTCTTAGCACCACATATAAATAAATAATAAAGTTCCATCAACAACTGAAAAATATTTTAAAAAAATAATAATCCAACTCTAGCTTCCTCTAGCCTTCTTATCTCATCTAAAGGGGCAAAAAACTGAGAAGACTTGTAAATGTCAGAGACAGGGACACAGGCCCCCCAAAAGACTTGAGACCCAGTTATAAGATTATAAAACACTTCTGATCCCCCAACAATTGACCACAACAGCAAAAGGCTCTGTTGTATCAGGAGATTAAAATTAAAAGAAATATAGACTCAGATTCCATTTACAAAGAAATTTCTAAGGAAACCCAAATAATAGGGGAGACAAAAACAAGGACACTACAGGAATTCTAGCTTCTAACCCCTTAGTCACAGCAATTATAAAAAGCATTAATATGTGTAGTTGAATATCAGAAGGAAAACAACAAGAAAAAGGAACACAAGAAATATTTAAAGTAAAAATGGCTGGGAAATTTTCCAAAAATCAATGAAAGACACAGATCTAGGAACTCAGAGAACATCAAGAATGATAAACACCAAAACAGCTGCACCTAGCCATATCATATCAAACTAAAGAAAACCAAAGACAAATAAAATTGAGGAGAGGCTGAGGAACAGAGCAGAAAAACACTTGACCTACAAAAATAAGAATAAGAATTATATCCAACTGCCAAGATTGATGGCAATAAGCCTGTAATCTCAGCTACACAGAAGGCTAAGGTAGGAGGATTGCAATTTGGAGGCCAGCCTGGGTAACTCAACAAGACACTGTTTCAAAATAAAAAATATGAAACAAAGGACTAAGTGGTAGAGCACCCTGAGTTCAATCCTCAGAACTTCATGGTAGGGGAGGGGGATAAAAAATTATGTCAGACTGCTTCTAAGAGAATGGAGTGAAACACTGAGAATGTCAGAAAGAAAAAGAAAAAAAAAACTCCCATCTAGAATTCTGTATCCAGTGAAATTTTCCCTCAAAATGAAAGATAAAATAGACTTACAGATCCCTGTAATCTGAGACAGAAGGAGGGGGCTTATATAATAATCTGGAGAAAAGTGACTACATTCAAGCTGGAATGTACCTGGTTTATCATGGTTAATAGGCACATTCCTGTTACTAATGGCACCAGAGCCCAAGCTGTAATAGGAAACCATGCAGGGAAAACTGACAAAGATTGCTCAGGGGGATTACAATTTAAGATGGCAATAGTCATGTCAAACTGAATCTCTGAAGGCTTGACTGAGGATGGAGGATCTGTTCTAGGATGGTTTGCTCATGTAGGTTGAGGACGGTTGTTGACAAGAGGCCTTGCCAAACCAGCCTCTCCATAGGACCATGTTTCCTCAAAAAATGGCAGCTGAAATCCTTAGCAAGAAAAGTGAAGTAGGACACATCACAATAACACTCCTTAAATTATACTATAGAGCTAAAATAACAAAAACAGCATGGTATTGGCACCAAAACTGATATGAAGACCAATGGCACATAGAAGACACAAAGATAATTCCACAAAAACACAATTATCTTAGACTAAACAAAGGCACAATAAACATACATTGGTGAAAAGATAGCTTCTTCAACAAAAGGTGCTCGGAACAATGAAAAACATACATAGCAAACGAAATTAAACCCCTACTTCTCACCCTGCACAAAACTCAAAGTGGATCAAAGACCCAGGCATTAGACCAGAGACCCTGCACCTACTAGAAGAAAATGTAGGCCCAATTCTTCATGTCATTGGCTTAGGAACCAAATTCCTCAACAAGTCTCCAAAGTGCAAGAAAAAATCAAGAGTCAATAAATGGGATGGTATCAAACAAAAAACCTTCACAGCAAAGGAAATAATCAAGAACATGACCAGAGAGCCTACAGAATAGGAGAAAATCTTTAACACGTGCACCTTAGATAGAGCACTAATCTTCAGGATATACAAAGAACTCAAAAAACTTAATACCAAAAAAAACAGATAATCCAATCAATAAATGGGCTAAGGAATGAACAGACACTTCACAGAACAACAAATACAGTCAACAAACATGAAAAAATGTTCAACATCTCTAGCAACTAGAGAAATGCAAATCAAAACTACCTAAGATTTCATCTCACTCCAGTCAAAATGGCAATTATCAAGAATACAAGTGAGGGCTGGGGATGTGGCTCAAGCAGTAGCGCGCTCACCTGGCATGCGTGCGGCCCGGGTTCGATCCTCAGAACCACATACAAACAAAGATGTTGTGTCCACCGAAAACTAAGAAATAAATATTTATAAAAAAAAATTAAAAAAAAAAAGAAAAAAGAAAAAAAGAATACAAGTGACCGTAAATATTGGTGAGGATGAGGGGGAAAAGGTACACTCATACATTGCTGCTAGGACTGCAAATTGGTGAAACCACTCTAGAAAGCAGTATGGACATTCCTCAGAAAACTTGGAATGGAACAACCATTTGACCCAGTCATCCCACTCCTAGGTTTATATCCAAAGGACTTAAAATCAGCATACTATAGGATTCGGCCACATCAGCTCAATTCACAATAGCTAAGTTATGAAATCAACCTAGGTGCCTTCAATAGATGAATGGATAAAGAAAATGTGGAACACATACACAATAGAATATTATTCAGCCATAAAGAAAAATGAAATTATGGCATTTGCTGGTAAATGGATGGAACTGGAGACTATCATGCTAAGATAAATAAGCCAATCCCAAAAATACAAAGGCTGCTCTGATATGTGGATGCTAACACACAATACGATGGGGGTGTATAGAAGTTCATTGGATTAGACAAAGGGAAATGAAGGGAAGGGAATGGGGATGGGAATAGGAAAGAGATTAGAATGAATCGACATAACTTCCCTATGTTCACATATGAATACACAACCAGTGTAACTCTACATCATGGGCAACCACAAGAATAGAAAGTTATACTATATATAACTCTATAGAAGTTGTATTATCTGTACTATAGGTACATACACTCTGTGTATGTATGTCAAAATACAATCTAATTTCATGATATCTAAAAAGAACAAATAAATTGTAACAGGAAAAAAAAAAGAAAAATGGCAGCTAGTTTGCACCCCATTAACGAGAGATCCAAACAAGAGCTAAGCAGAAGGTATTAATGCTTTTTTTAGGACCTAGTCTCAGAAATCACATACTGTCACTTTTGCCATATTCTGCTGGTTCCAGAGACCCTGACTAAATGTGAAAGGGGCCTAGAGAGGACATGATTATCAGAAGGCATCACCAAGGACCATTTTGGAAGCTGGTTCCTTTAAACCTTATCTGTTAACTAGTAAGGCAAAATCAAAGGAATCTAAAACAGATCAGAAATTTTTAGGGGCTGAGGTGAGAGGCAGAAGAATGATTACAAAGGTGCTTGAGCAAATTTTTTAGAATGCAATATATTTGTATAGTGTAATAATAATCATCAATGAAAAGGAATATTATGGTTTGGATATATGGTATATCCCAAAGCTCACGTGTGAAATAATGCAATAAGGTTCAGAGGTGAAATGATTAAATTATGAAAGGTCTAACCTGATCAGTGGATTAATCCTCTAATGGATTAATAGGGTGGAAACTATAGGCAGGTAAGATGTGACTGGAGGAGGTAGGTCATTTGGGGGTGTGCCTTTGAGATTTATATTTTGTTCCTGGTAAGCACGGCTCTCTCTACTTCCTGTTGCCATGTTCTGAGCTGCATGACTCCACCACACACTTCTGCCCTGATGTTCTGCCTCACTTGTGGCCCAGAGTTAAAGAGTCAGCAGTCTATAAACTGAGATCTCTGAAGCTATGAGCACCAAATAAATAAATATTGCCTCCTCTATGTCATTCTTGTCAGTTCTTTGGGTCACAGCAAAAAACAAACAAACAAAAAAAACTGACTAAAACAAGGAACAAACTACTGTTATATGCAACAGCAAAACTCACAATGGCATTATGTTAAGTGAAAAAAAGCCAGACCCAAAGGCTATATAATATATGGTTATATTCATAATGGCATTTTGGAAAGGGCAAAAATTAAAGGAATCCAAAACAGGTCAGAATTTTCAGGAGCTAAGGTGAGAGGCAGAAGAATGACCACAAAAGGGGCTTGAGGAAACCTTTAGAATGTCAAAAATGTTCTATATTTGACTGTCATGACTCATATTTTTGTTAAAATTCAGAGACCTGTACACCTAAAAGGGGTGAATTTTACTTTATGTAAATTATACCTCAATAAACTACTCATAAAAAGAGAAGAGAACCTCAAGGGCAGAGACGCTTGCATGAGAGGATGGATACAGAAGTCTTATTAGTGTGTAAGTAATAAAAATTTCTGAAAGAAGAATAGCTACCAAACTAATAGATTGTATGTGTGCGCGCGCGTGTGAGTATATGTGTGTTCATGTATACAGATATTTTGTGTGTGGAGAGGGGTACTAGGGATTAATCCAGGGGAACTTGACAACTAAACCACTTTTTATTTTTTGAGACACAGTCTCATTAAATTGCCAAGACTGGTCCTGAACTTGTGATCCTCCTGTCTCAGCCGCCCAGGTAGATGGGATTATAGGTATGTATCAGTATATCTTGTTTAAAAAATTATAATTTAAGTTCTTCAACTTAAAGAAATTTATCTTGAATCTGCAGATTGAAAATACCTATCCAATTGTTGGTTAGATAGATGAGGGAAGATAAATACATAGCCTGCCCTGCCACATTCTGGCAAGTGTTGAATTACAAGAATAAAGAGAAAAATCTTAGATGCTTCCAGAAAAAACAAAGTTACTTAGAAAACAGGAGACAGTTATAAGTCTTATTACCTGCAATATGGCAAAAGAGGATAAGAAAATAGCATTAACACATTAAGAGAAAAGAACTGCTACCCAAGACGTCCATCCAAACCCAGGCTAAAAGAAATTCTTTAAGGTATGTAATCACTCCAAAACTGTGTCACTCATTTATCCTATCTAGGAGAACTGCATCTATCTATCTAGGAGAACTGCAAACAAAAAATGTTAAGTAAATAACAATGAAATCATAGCAGAGATGGAGAGGATAAAGAAGAGACCTTATGACCTCTAGTTAAATACATAGTTAAGTACATAGGACTAAAAGCAGTTGAACAAAAATATGTAATAAAACTCAATCATTAGAATTTTAAAAAAGCATCTAAACAAAAAGAATACTCAACTTAATCCAGTGTACAATGATATTATTGTAAGTTAACTATTGTCAACAGCTTTTTGGTTTTATTTTACCTGGTTTGCAAGATGAGAGTGACCAAACAGCTTGTGACCCAATTTCCCTTACTGTTCCAGTCCTTTCCAGCTGCTTAGGATCTGCACCAGGAGGTGTTTTGTTTGGTGTGGTCATTTTTTAAAATATTCTATGTAGAAACAAAGAATACATACATTATACCAGGACCTGAGCATCTTTCTGAAAAAGGTAAAAATTAAAATTTAATAGCAAAATGAATCACTCAAATACCCCTTCATCTTTCATATCTTTTGTTAATCTTAGCAAATCTATACAAATGTGAAAAAATACTTCTTGGACATTGAAGAGTACATAAAACTGCTCTGGCTGTGCAGTAACTGCTACTGAACATTATTATGAACGCTAAACAAGTCCAAAAAATCTTTACCATCTCCCTTTAGATCTTAAGTTGTTCCAATACAGCCACACATTAATAATTACTCATTAAATCATGGCAAGAGGCCGAAGGCAGCAGGGGTACAGTATTTGCCTAGCATGCACAATGCTCTGGATTCAGTACCCACCACCGCAAAATAATAATGACGACAGTGGAGGCGGTAGGCGGCAGAGACAATGGACTGTAAACTAAGGCCTGGGACTTAAAAACTCAATGAGTAATGTATTGAACGAATAAATGGTTAAATAAGTTCATTCATAAGCTAAACCTGTAGCCATCACTAAAAGCTGAATGGCCACCATCTTAATAAAAGAGAAAGAAGGGAAAAATAAGAAAAGAAAGAAAAGGAAAAAAGAAAAAAAATTAAAAGCCCATTTGTACATTGGGACAGAACTGAGTTGGATGGACGCCACCAAGTGGCTAAAACACAGAGCTCGGAGAAGTCTAGGTCTCTGCCCTGGAAGAACCTAGCACACAATTCAAAGGAAGCTGGAGCCAAGACAAGAACACCATCGCGAGCGCAGTGGGGACTAGCCTATAGGACCTGCTTGACACTTCTGGCGTACCAGAATGACAGAATGACGAGGGCTCCTGCACACCTGGCCCACCAGCCTGGAGGAGACGGCGAATTAAACATTGAGATTGAGAACGCATCTGCTAACGCCAGGACCGTTCTCTACGCTGGGGAAAAGCCCACGCACTTACAGCTTCCAGACTTGGTTTGCCACAACTGAGGCTCTCAGGGCCGGCCAGAGACCCACGCCACTCCCACTCCACTTCTACAGACAGCCTGGCTATCCCAACGACGACTCAGGACGGGGGTCGCAGCCCTATGACATCACATACCGTCATCTCTCCTAACCCACCTCCAGGGCTCCGCCCCGCGCTCTGTCGCGCACGCGTACTACGTCCTTATGGCTTACGCGAGGCGGCGACTAGGCACCGCCATTTTGGCCGATGGCCGCAGGAACACGCTGTCTGGCTGAGACGTGAAGGCAAAAGCTGTCTTGGCCTGTGCACTCCCCACCACAAGGGGATCGCTTTCTCCAGGTACGTGAGTAGGTGGGAGGGGTTTGGCCTTTACCTGACTTCTGCCTCTTAGGAAAGACGCGACGTTCCGAGAGCCTGTGTTTAGGCCTTGGGTGACGGCTGGGGACAGCAGCAGCGCGTGGCTGCCGCGGGACAGCTGGAACCGCCTAAGGGCGGGTGGCGCCGGTAGCCGGGGGCGCGGAGCACTTCCGCTCCAGCAGTCCTGGCTCTCTGTTGCTCTTGTCCACCCCAGCCAGCGGCTTGGAGAGTGGTCCTTCATGCCGTCGCCTCGGAGATCCAACCTCTGCCGCCTCCGCTCGCTCTTTTCCCTGCTCCTACCCTGCAGCTGACCCTTCTGGAGAGGAAGGCACCTTCAGAACTTGCAGTATCCCCTCACAGTAAAACGGCTGTATCATCACATATGACATTTGGCTGTGGGAAGCTGTGGCTTTCTTTCTGCCGTTTGATGATTGTGGAATGAGTCATGGCATCTTGCCGCCATGAAGTCGAATACTAGGTCCACTCCCAGCTTCCCAGAAATTATCATAGAGCGACGTATACTAGGCTATGATTGGGGTTATCTCATGTAATTTCCCAGTTGAAGGCCTATAGTTTGTGGGGGGAGGTACTTTCCCCCTTGGTGGCTTATCCGTTTTTCACTTTTTCATATCTTAAATTCCTTGAGTTCAAGGATGATACTCAATACGTATTTGCTGGAATGAATGATAGCCAAATTCCCACAACCCATGTACTACATAATTTTTTTTTTCCTTTTTCTAAGTGGCAAAATCGATGACTAAGGAATAACTGTCAAAACAACTTTTTGTTGCTTTTACCCTGTCTTCCAAGGCACTGCTAAATAGACAGTTATGGTAGTGGCATGTACCTTGCAATCATTTGTCCTGTATGCTGAGAATATTCATTCAGTACCAAATACCTGACAATGCTTTCGGTATAACAAAAGGTTTTTATCTGTAGTTGAACCAAAAGGTTTTTGTGGGTCATTTTTTAATTAAAAACTTGGTTCTCTCATACTTCAAAAAGAATTCTTATAAGTATTTTATATAACTAATAGTCTACAGTAAGCATCGGTTAGAATATTGCACATGAACTCAACCATCATAAGTTAACAACAATCTTTTAAATGCTTTCAAACAGCATTATAATGATTTTGATTTTAGACTGCAAATGCCTCACTCTTTTTTTTCCTCCTTATTGGAAGAATGACAGCAAGGTCACCTTTTTGAGCACCTATTTTGAATAGTCTGTCTTCATTCAGATTTGAAATACATTTTAAAATCCCTTTTTATTCTCCTCAGTCATATATATACTATAATCTTCCCCACCAAACTTTACTCTGCCAGATCTTTCCTACTGAAAAAGAACATAGGGAATTCCTTTTCCCTAAGTCTTGAAAGTAACAGAAAAATTGACCTAATAGTGTTCACATAGTTGATTAACAATTGTGAAAATGTTTTTCTTAAGTGCATTATAACTTATCTCTATTTTTATACAAATCCATCTATTCCCTACCTCTGACATGTTTATACTCTTCTGTAAGCATATCTTTTGGTTTTCAAAAATAGTTTGAAAAATTAAATGAAACATTTTAATACCTTAATAAAAATAAAATTGGAGCAATTTTATGATAAAAGATTTATCCCCTGGGAGTGAATTTATTCACCAGCTAATTTGTAGAAAGGCATTCAGTATTTAAATTGGAACGCATGATGTCCAGTTTTATCTTAATAGCTTACTAAAAAATCTTTAGTTCTTAAGAATTTGTCATTTTTCAGAATAGTTGAATTACTACCGCTTTTATCATAGAATTAGTCATTTAATTTCTTCTAACCTTTCAGGGCCTGGGTGGGTTTTTAGACTAGTGAACTGGTTGGCTAGCATAGCTGTGTTTATTATATGCCTACTTAGTTTTGCGGGGGAGGTTCTTTTTTTCTCCGTATATAGTTTAGTGAAACAACTGTCACCATAAAATATTGGTAGCATGCAGGATTTTGGAAGTTGTTATAACCTAGAAGAAAATCACTGTCTTTAAATTAATTTTCTCATTCATTCAACAGAAATGTTTGAATTTCTATTTTGTGTAGGCACTGGTCCAGTCACTGGAACAAACAAAAATCCCTTTCCTCTTGATGATGGAGTACATTCTATTTGGAGAGGAGAAAAATGCATGTGGAGAGAGAGGGAGAATATAGAGAGAACCACATGTGCATTTATACAATACATATACACTAGGTAAGATAGCATGTCATATAATAGAGCTAAGGAGAAAAAAAAAATAAAACAAAAAGAGGGTTAAAAAGGCAGCTAGGTGGCCTGGAGCGGTGCTGTAATCCTAGCAGCTCTGGAAGCTGAGGCAGGAGGATCACAAGTTCAAAGCCAGCCTAGGAACTTAGTGAGGTCCTAATTAACTAGTGAGATTCTGTCTCAAAATTTAAAAAGGGCTGGGGATGTGGCTCAGTGGTTAAGTGCTTCTTTGTTCAATACCCAGTACCAAAAAAAAAAAAAAAATACCAGAAGGCAGCTGGGTATATTTTTTGGAGATGTCCTAAGAAACAGTAAAGACTTGAGAACTGAGCTATGTAGCTCTCTAGGGATAAGAGCTTTACAGGCAGAAGGAACAAAGTGCCAAGACCCTAAAGCAAGAACATGTCTGGTGTGTGCTAGGGACAATAAGGAGCCAATATGGCTGGAATCCATTGAACAAGAGCTAGAACAGTTGAAGATCAGAAAGTTCATAGAAGCTGATAAGCATCTTGATGATTATTTTAAGGACTTCACTTTTATTCAGGCTGAGAAGGGAAGCCACTGAACCATTTTTAAGTAGAGGAGTAATACAATTTGACTTACTCTTTGAAAGGATTACTCTGGTTCCTGAACTGAGAATGAGCTGTTGAGGGTTAGAGTAGGAGGAAAAGGTGAAAGGAAGGAGGTCTGGTCAGAAGCTATTTGAGTAATGCAGGTAAGAGATGGTGTTGATGGCTTATAAAAATTGTGAGAAGTGGCCAGATCTGGATATATTTTAAAGGTAAATTCAATAGGGTTAGTTTTTGTTGCTTAGAAAACAAAGATGACAAGGGATTTTGACCTGAGTAAATGGGAGATAAGTTACCATTTATCAGAATAGTAAGGCTGCTAAAAAAGAGGATTTTAGTGAGGATTGCAGTAGCTCAGTTGGGGAGATGCTGCTGGATCTCCCAACTGAGGAGGAGGTCTTGTAATCAGGTAGACATTCAAGTTTTGGGTTTGGGGAAGATATCCTGACTAGAAATAGAAATTTAGGATAAAAGTGGGATTTTAAAACATGAGACAAGAATAGAACATCTTGGGGAATGAATATAGATAGAAATGAGTCTTAGAACACTCTCAACATTTAGAGACCTTAAGGAAAAGGAAGGGAGTTACCAGGAAAATAATAGACCCAGATTAGTATTATATTTTACAACCACATCAAGAAGTGTTCAATGTAGTAAGAAACAGTCATAATTTATGTCAGATGCAATATTTTGGTCAGATCAGTTAAGGTTTGATAATTAACCATTTGATTTAGCCATGTGAACAAAGATGGCATGATAAGTTGCTTAATGAAGCAGTGGGCTCTAAAGCCTGGAGTGGATTCCAGAGAAGAACGCATGAAGAGAAGTTTAAGACATTGAGTATAGGCAGTTCTTTCAGGTAACCTTAAAGAAGGAGAGGTAAAATAATGGGAGATGATGGTAACGAGATAACAGAATGCTGCAGTGTTGATGAGCATGAGCCAGTAAAGAAAATAACTGATGTGAAAGACAGGAGGGAGAATTTAATGAACATTCTTTTGGGGGACTGTATTCTGTGTACAAATAGACTTAGCTAGGGAAATAACATACAATTAGTCCTCCATGTCTGGGGGTTCTGTGTCTGCAGGTTCTGTATTCAACCAAAAATATTTGAAAAAATTTTTAATTACATCTGTGCTGGATATGTGCAGTCTTTTTTCTTGTCATTTTTCCCTAAACAGAAAAAAGTATAACAACAATTTAATAGCATTTACATTGTATTAGGTATTTTAAGTCATCCAGAGATGATTTGTAATATACAAGAGGATGTACACAGGTTATATACAAATAGTACACGCCTTTATATAAGGACTTGCACTTTATCTGGTTTTGCTGTACACTGGGGCAAGGAGAACCTGAAAGCAGTCCTCCATGGATAATGAGGGACCAGTATAGAGTGATTGCTCGTTAATGACATGAGGGTCCATTTGAGATGATGAATTTAAAGGGAAGTCAGTCAGCAGACTTTGTTTTTTTCTTTTTTTTCCTCCCCATTTCTGGCTCCACGCAGATGAAGAAATGGATTTAACCAAGATTGTGGTTGAGGGTATAAATGATTGACAGTGTAATTTTAGCTAAGTTTGAAGGGAAATAAAGATAACTGTGGTGTAGTGGGAATGTGGCAGATCAAGAGATAGTATATTTGGAGGAGAGAGGAATCAAAGAGTTGTTGGATTGTTATGTATTAGATGGGTGAACTATAGAAGTGGTGGTTGGAGAATGAGGTGTTTGAAATTGAGGTTATGGATGGATTGTAGTTACTTGTAATGATGAGGTCCAGGGAATAATGAGTGGCTGTGGTAAGGTAGAAGACATTATTGGAAGAGAGGAGTTAACAACTGAGATGATATGCAATTAATAGAATGTCATCTGTGAGCAAATGAAAATAAAAAACTGTGTCAGGAGTTGTAAAAGAATGAAAGTTAGCCAAGGGCTAAAGTCTTCAAAGGATGAAAAGAATTTGAAGGTCTGATTGTCATTAATGACTAAAAAAAAAAAGCACTTGGATGATTTGAGAGATCAAACTTACTGTTTTTAGGAAAAAAGAGACTATAGTCTGGGAACATTGAAGAACAAGATCTCTTGTTCCTCTCCAAACCTAATCATATTGGTGGGTGTGAGAAAGATTTGAAAGGTGTGCAAAAGGGAAGTAGTCTATGAAAAAAGATCAGGTTAGAGGATCACAGAAAAAGCCAACACAATATCTTTAATGGATAGTCTTTTTTGCTTCAGGTTTCTTCATTACATATTGGAATAAACTGGAGTATGAAGGTACTTTTTGGAATAATCTATCTTCGTCACCATTCTGAGAAAATTAATGTCTGTGCACTAAGCCCAGTACCATAAAATTTTTTTATTAGTGCATTGTAGTTATTATGTATAACTAATGAAGTTTGAAATGGAGGTTATGGGATTCATTCCAGTATTATATAAAAGAATTTTCAGTTCACTTTCATCTTAATGCTCTATAGCTATTACACATGAAAACTTATAAAAGCCTTAAAATAAGCACGGCATATACATATAGTTGATTTCATTGCTATTAGCATAAAGTCCAATATTAGCCATATTGCAAGTTCCCAGTTGATCAGCATGATGATCATGGCCTTAATAACTATATTCCATTTTCATCAATAATATCTATTATAGTCAGTTGGATAAGACATGAAATATTCATGATTGGTTTGGGGTAGGGAAGAGCAGGCATTTTTATCATGTATATTAGTTCTCATATCTGATCTTCCCATTTGATTGGTCTCTATTCACACTGGTATCAGTATTAATTACTGAGACCTTATAATTATTTTTGAAATGGAAGTTTCCCCATTCTTTCTCTTCTTCAGCTTTCAAGACTGTTATCACTTCTTTGTTTTTTTCCATAAGAAGTTTAGATTTGTTTGTCTGGTTGGTTTTGGGATATTTGTTTGTTTCATGAGATTGGTTGAAATGTGTAAATATAGGGAGAATTCAGATAGCTAGTATTGGCTGTTCTGTATTGTAAAAACTGAGATAGCAGTTTATTTTACTTGGTTAGATCTTGTCATTTAGTGATTTTGAAAGTTCTCATATATTGTTCTAGGTGTTTTCTTTTTTATTGCTATTTTAAGTGCTTTGTGTTTTTCCTTATATAAATCTTCTGATTTAAGGTATGTTTATAAAATTGGTTTTCACAACTTTACTAGATACTTTTTACTATTTTAAAAAATTCTCTTGTGTTTTCCAGTTAATCATATAATGATTTTTTGTGTCCTCCTGTCTACTTTTTATGCCCATGAATATTCTTACCTAAATGTGTTGAATTTGCCATAATTTTATTAATTTTTTTTTTAACAGAAGAGCTGGATATTCTTACTTTGTTACAATTATGGCAGACAAATTAACAAGAATTGCTATTGTTAACCATGACAAGTGTAAACCTAAGAAATGTCGACAGGAGTGCAAAAAAAGTTGTCCTGTGGTTCGAATGGGTAAGTCGGGTGGATCACTTATGGATTAAAAAAAGGTCCTGAAAGAAAATAAACTGGTTTGATGTTTTTTTTTTAATGAGCTTTAGCATATCCTTTGTTACCCCCACTAGTTTCTTTAAACTATAAAGATGAGATTCATAGTTTGTTCTAAATGTCTTTTATTGCTTATGAATAAATGACCCTGTTTAAAAAAAAATAGCCGTTTGTTTACTAAATGTGAAGTAAAATCAGAGATTACTGCGATTTTTACTCTTCTACAAAATTCTGTAATTACTTTTAAGTCTTGAGGATTACCAAAAACTTTTTCTATTTTACTGTATTCTCATCTTTAAAAAACAAACAAAAATAATAGCAATGACTATTTATAAAGTTTTGCTGTATATCAAGATTAAATAAATTTAACAATTCAAAGCTCACAAATTGTTGGTAGTCTTTAGAAAGGATATATTATGTGATCGCTACTTTGTACTAGTGAAGTCAAGACTTACTGAATCTTAAAAAGAAAATTTAAGCTGCATTCAGTGGCACACACTTATAAACCCACCTCTTCTAGAGGTGGAGTCAGAAGGATCACAAGTTCAAAGCCAGCCTGACCAACTTAGTGAGACCCTATCTCAAAATAAAAAGAATAAAAAGGAATGTCAAACATCTCAGTGGTGGAGCCTGTGTTCAGTCCCCAATAACAAAAAAGAGAGAAAATTTAGATGTCATCTATTACTATGTTCCATGCATACAAAAATTTCATTGTTAATATCCCTAATATCCTGTTTAATTTCACCTATGTATTATGTATATATTTACCTGTGCATAACTTTTTTGCTTTTAACTGATCTAGTTAACATTTCATCCCTACCTATAGTATCCTTGACTACATAAAAGATTCAGGTCAGAGGGCTGGGTCAGTGGTAAAGCGCTTGCCTAGTATGCATGAGGCACTGAGTTCAATCCCCAGCACCACATAAAAATAAAAACAAAGGAAATAAATGTATTGTGTTCATCTACAACTAAAAGAATATTTAAAAAAAAAAAAAAAGAAAAGATTCAGGTCAGTCAGCTTAAAAAGGTTCAGGGTTTGTTGTACTTTCGGTAGCATATTTTCTTCTCCAGTAGTAAATAAAACAAAATATATTAGAG
Source organism: Urocitellus parryii (assembly GCF_045843805.1). Taxonomy (NCBI): domain Eukaryota; kingdom Metazoa; phylum Chordata; class Mammalia; order Rodentia; family Sciuridae; genus Urocitellus; species Urocitellus parryii. Next base: position 20,007,093 of record NC_135540.1, read on the forward strand.
TCATCTCCCTAATATCTGACAGGAATATTTGTGTAATTAATAAACTTAGAAACTGAATTTAGAAATTTACCCCCTCAGAACACTGATGTAAGACAGTATTTCAAATATATTTCTTTGTGTAGTCTTTGTTTTTGAAATTTGCTTCTCTGTGGAAATTTGGAACCAAAATTGCCTAAGTAAAGATGATCAGAAAATCATAGAACATAAGGGAAAATGACTTACTTTTTTTCTTTACCAGGAAAATTATGCATAGAGGTTACTCCCCAGAGCAAAATAGCATGGATTTCTGAAACTCTTTGTATTGGTTGTGGTATTTGTATTAAGGTAAGTGATAGTATTTTATTTAGTGTATCGCATCTTTAGCCCTAAAGTGAACTATGAAAATTCTGACTACTTTATAACTACTTCTAAAGAGCCAAAAGAATAAAAAATATTAATTTAGGAATGTAGTATTCTTATCACTGAGGATGTCGCTTTTTAAAATTGATGTTTTAAACTACTGTTTTGAAAGATTCTCCTTGCCCCACATAACTTTTGTAAAGCCATTTCCAACCCAAGTTTGTGTCTCTTTATTTGCCTTTTTATGAAATGTACTTTATCCAGTGTGTCTTTGCTAGAATCTTTTGGAAATATAAAAAACAAGTCTGTATTAATGTTAAATTCACCACTTTTAAGTAGAAATACACACAGCCAAAATTTTTAAATTTAATCCTTAAGTGCTGCTTCTACTATATTTGACACACATTTCTGTGGGGTTTACCCAGTTGTGTAATTTTTTAAAAGCTCAACTAGTGTTTGTTGCATTGAATAATTTAATTAAACTTTTGATTCTGAATAGTGAATTTCCATATTTAGTTCATAAAAGGAAGGTAGGAATCAGTGTATAAAGTCTTAATTTAGATATTTTTATTTATAGGTAATACAAAAAGAAACTTCACCAGAGTGTGGATACCACCCTATAAATTGTTCAAATAAATCATAGGTATATTTTACTTTGGTTTCTGAAGCCTCAGTTAAGTATCCAGAAAACTTTCCTAGATACCTGTAAACATTTTCTCTTGTTTTTCAGGAAACATTCCCTTAGCATATATTTACTAGTCTTTTTATTAAAGATATGTGCCTGTGTCCAAGGTGCTGGGAGTCTATTTTGAACAATATAGTATCATCTGTTCTATTGTTTTTTGTTTTGTTTCATTTTCTGCTTTAAGAAAATGAGATTTCAAAATTTTGGAAATGGCATTTGAGTGGCTAAAAACATACTAATGAAATGAATCTGTCTGGGGGTAGAAAGATAATATATACTTCAGAACAGTAAGACACTAATAATTCACCTTATAAACAATGGTGGTATCTTTCCTTGTAACATTAGAGAAGTTTAAATCATTTGCAACCTTTAAGCATTTTATATGCATTTAGACATTTTATAAATAAAAGTTACTCCACTGGTAGAAAAATATAACTTAAAAAGAATTAAAAGTTTCATCTAGAGATGGTGGTTACTTTATTAGAAAACAAATGCTTTTGCGGGGGGGGGGGGGTTATGTGCCTCTATTCTGTGAAATTTTTCTGGCCACCTTACCACTTTGTGTATGTGTGTATGCACACATGCACTAAGGATTGAACCTAGGGTTGCTTAACCCTGAACACCCCCAGCCTTTTTTATTTTGAAACAAGCTCTTACTAAGTTGCTTAGGGCCTTGCTGAGTTGCTGAGGCAAGCTTTGAATTTGACATCCTCTTGCCTCAGCCTCCTGGGTAGCTGGGATTCCAGGCATGCACCACTGAGCCAAGCACAACTTAATTTTTAGCAAATAAGAAAAGGAAATGAAAAAATAAATTCACATTCTTGTAAAATTCCCATCTTTGGAAGACTGCTTATAAAAATAATCCATTTAGTCATGTATTTTTCTACAAATTAATACAAAATTAATTTTTTTTAACCAGAAATGCCCCTTTGGCGCCTTATCAATTGTCAACTTACCAAGCAACTTGGAAAAAGAAACAACACATCGATATTGTGCCAATGCTTTCAAACTTCACAGGTATATTTCATGTTAGCATTCTTCTTTAACTCAGTCAATTTAAGAATAAAATAACATTTAGAATTTTCAGAGAAATAACAAAATTAGGGGGAAAACTGATATTGACCATCCATCAAAGGGGAAGAGAATATTATAGCATTGTACAAAATTGTATTTTGTATATATGTAGATACATGTGTGTATATGTATGTCAATGGTTCATTCTGGTTAATATTAGAATTAAATCCTGGGACTTTGAAACAACTGCTAATGCCCAGGTTTCCACCTAGTCAAACTACATTATTATCTATTGATGTAGGGACTGACGAAGTCCTAGGTAATTCTGATATACAACCAGGTTGAGAATGACTGTTGTTCATGATAACTTTATCCCCAAAATAACTTCTAAGGGAACTTGCCCTTAGTTTTATTTTTAATCTATTAATCTATCTACAGAGGAAATCACTCTGAACTTAGACATATTAAATTACAAGGTCTATGGTTCTTTGAGGTTTCTGTCTGCTGAACATTAATATTTTGAATCTAGAAATCTAGGCTTTATTAATAAAAAGATATTTCTCAACCTGCCAGCTTTAAGGGGCCAACTGCAGCAGGGAGAATGAAGTGGAATTTTTCTGGTTGATGTGGCACTTCTCTCCTTGTAAGTAATTGGCAGGCCAGAAGAAAATAAAAATGATAGTGTGAGGTTGCACCTGCTATGTAATTTTGTACTGAAGCATTTTGCTATACATTAAAACTGAGCCTTATATGTAAAGAAGAAATTTACTTTAGAATGGACATTGAATAAGAAAAATTCAGAGTAATATTGGTCACAGATGCATTTCTAACAATTAACAGTTTAAATTAATCTTTGCTGTTTTATTCCTAATAACCAATAATATCTGCATAGATATATATTTCTTAGCTTACTAATGGATGTGTGTGGAGTGCAAGTGCATTAAAATACATTGTTGTGATATAAATAGCTGTTGCTACCTAAGTCTGAAGGTTATTCTTTTTTTTTTTTTTTTTTTTTTTAATATTACATCAGGTTGCCTATTCCTCGCCCAGGTGAAGTTTTGGGATTAGTTGGAACTAATGGTATTGGAAAGTCGACTGCTTTAAAAATTTTAGCAGGAAAGCAAAAGCCAAACCTTGGAAAGTATGATGTAGGTATTTTATAAAAATTACTATCTTTGGATGTCTTTTAAGATTTTGAAGGGAGAAATTTATGTGTGATTTTTTTTTTCCATGTTGTTTTTAAGATTTTTTTTTTTGTAGATTTAATGCTGAGAAACTGTGTGGATGAAGTTTTTTCATTCCTTTTGAATTAAAACCTGATAGTTCTACTTAACTGAGAGTTCTCAGTTTCCTCAACTGAGAGTTCCTAAAATGTTGTGAGTTGGTATGCCTTGATTTAAAATTAAATCTACCTCCAAATTTAAAGTTAAGAGTCCTGAAGTATTCAATTTCAGTATATGTTCAATTTTGTATAACATTCATCTTCTTTGAAATTGCATTGTTAACTTAAATTTGATATGTATATTTCTAGGATCCTCCTGACTGGCAGGAGATACTGACATATTTCCGGGGATCTGAATTACAAAATTACTTTACCAAAATTCTAGAAGATGACCTAAAGGCCATTATCAAACCTCAGTATGTAGACCAGATTCCCAAGGCTGCAAAGGTCAGTTGCTTTTTAGGAAGAATTTATATATTATAGTTATTTAGGAGATACAAAAGCTACATCAAAGTAAACTCATTTTATTTTGTAACTCATTTTAATATTGAAGGAAAATAATGGTAACTATTTCTGGTATCTTATGACAGGGGACAGTCGGGTCTATTTTGGACCGAAAGGATGAAACAAAGACACAGGCAATTGTATGTCAACAACTCGGTAAGAGTTTATTTTGTTAATGTGTTTTTAAAGACCCTGAACTTAAATTCATAAAGGTGTACATCTTTATATTGATTATTGGAATAAATGGGAAAATCTTTAGTAATTGTCATACATATTGTTTTATAATTTTCAACTGAAATGTCATACAAACTCAGAGTCATAACATGCAATATACATTTTGTCCAGAGAGATAAAATGAAATTGATAAATTGAACACAATGCCTCCATGTTCTTTGTAGATTTAACCCACCTAAAAGAACGAAATGTTGAAGATCTTTCAGGAGGAGAGTTGCAGAGATTTGCTTGTGCTGTCGTTTGCATACAGAAAGCTGATATGTAGGTTTCTTTACAATTTTTATAAATATCTTAATCCTTATTTTTGCTCTAATTTGTAATACTGCTAATACAGCAGTGGTTTTGAGAGGAATTAATGGCATCTAAAGCTATACTTCTGAAGTAAGATGTTGAAGCAGTTATGCATCCACTACCAATTTTCCCTGTTATTCCCTGATAAGTAGTTTATGATTTATACATTCCAAGTTTTAAGACTTAAGTTATCCAACCAGCCCAACAAGCTTTTTTAAATACCTCAAGTAAAAAAAAGGTCTTTTTAGACCACTGTAATATGTCAGGGTGGCATGCTAAATGAGGGAGAAAAAGAGAGTGAAAAAGGCAAATTTCCTTCTTAGCTTCTAGTGCCGCTCTTCTCCCAGCTGTTTACTGATCCCATCTTTTTCATGTTTTCACTCTGTTATCTAATACAGGCTGGCTCTTCTCCACAAAGTATTCTGTGAATTCTGTGCAGTGTCCTCCAAAAAACTATTGGCTTTAATGCATTTATACTTCAGCTAAGTAAGAGAAAAGCTCTCCAAACTATTACAGGCCATATATCGGGATATTTTTTTCTTGAGGGTAGAACCAGTTTATAAGTTGGTCTAATCTAGGAGACTTTCCCCAAATGTGGTATACAGTCCTGCTTTTCATAATTGATTTTTTTCTTCTGTTTCTGATAAGAATACAGTAATTTTTACTATTATAGGTACATGCTCTTTATTGGTATGAATGAGATTTTGCTTGTAGTTACATTAGAAGCCATTAGTACTGCTTTAAAATAACATGCAAGGTGGATTGATGTCATGTTTGTCTTTTGAAATTATTTCCTTTTTTTCCCCCCTATAGTTTCATGTTTGATGAGCCTTCTAGTTACCTAGATGTCAAGCAGCGTTTAAAGGCTGCTATTACTATCCGATCTTTAATAAATCCAGATAGGTAAGTATAGGTCTGGAATATTCCTCTGTTGTTTTATTTGGGGAGTTTAACAAGATTTCTAAAAATTAACTGCATTATCCATCTACATGTATAGATTCTTAATCTTGGTTATTTAGAGCTACCACTAAAATTTACTTTTCTCTATCTAGAACAAAAGTTCTTAGAGCAAGATTCATATATTCATGTATCTCTGTTTCTAGGAAACCTATGAATTCTCTGAAATTAAATGCAATTTTTCACATAAATATATTCCATTTTAGGAAGTAGATCTTTAGCTTTTGCTAGATTCTCAAATAGAAGTCTCTCATACACTAATATAAGATGTAAGAATCACTAGAGTAATTCTGAATATCAGTGTTTAAAATCTTGCTGAGCAAAAAAGAGTTCTTAATCACCTGTTAAGTAATCATACCCTCATGTATTTATAAGGTGCTTTGTTAGTTTTCAAAGTTTTTAAAGCCATTATTTCATTTGCCTATGGTATTATTATGGTAAGATTATTTAGGTACTTCTCATTTTTCAGTTGAAGGAGTTTAAGATCAGAAAAGCTAGTTATGTGTCCTAGATTACTGATTTAGTGTGTGAGAAAGCTGAAATCAAAACACGGGGTAGGGGGAGTGTTTGTTTTCTGTATGGCATTTTTTTATACCATGATACCTCTCTCCTTAATAACTTTTAATAAATGTCCTTTGAAATACATGGTTTATCTTACAAGGAAAAATAAAAAGAATTTTGAGAATTACAAAGTGGAGAGATGAGGGGATGGCTTTCCAGATGTTGCTGACATCCCTAATAGGCCTTAGGTTTTAATATCCACTGTGGAAAAGAAGCAACACCTTGCATTGGATCATTACACATAATATGTCAGGACTCTGAAAGAACCCCTTAGCAAACAGGCAATTTGGAAACAAATTATAAGCACATGGAAATGTCAAGTAAACACATTGAAAATTTAGGGACAGCTCCCTTTCAAATCTCTGTTTATGAGCCAGTGGTTTACATGGCTATGGAATTCAATGTGTGTGTAACCAGTAGTATCTATAAACCCTTTAGGGTGAGAAAGTAATATTTTAAAAAGGCTCTTGGGATTTTTAGACCTGTAGTAGTGAATAAAAAACTGCTCTGGAGGGATATGCCCTCAAATCTGATTGCACATCATTTTTACATGTAAAGACTATCAAGCATGAGCTCAGATCTAGGGTTATAAATTACAAGACAAAACTATTTACAAATACAGTTAGAAAATATAATGATAGAAATGCTGAAGTAATTATTAAATAATGTAAAATATTTAAAAGGATCAAAAACCCTGCGAACATGATGCTATAAAAAAGCAATAAGTGTTCAAAATCCTAAGCAAATTTAGAAGTTAAAAGTTAGTGCCATTAAAAATTCCCTAAACACCCAGGCACAGTGATGCACAACCTTGTAATCCCAACAGATGGGGAGGCTGAGACAGGAGGATCACAGTTCAAAGTCAGCCTCAGCAACTTAGTGAGACCCTCTCTCAAAACATAAAAAAGGCTTGGGATGTGGCTCGATGGTTAAGCACCCCTGGGTTCAATCCCCAGTACCAAAAAAAAAAAAAAAAAAACCCTAGACAGGTAAATTAGGGCTAGTAGAAAAGAGCATTAGAAACCTTAAAAGTTGAGTTTTTGTGGCATACTACAGAGAGAAAGAAATTGAAATATGGAAGGGAGGTTTAGAAACATGGAGAATGAAATAAGAGTAATTGCTGTATCTTAAGAATCTGAAAAATAGAAAAATACATAAAAATAAAATGGATTCTGAAAGATAAAGGCATGAAGGGATCATGGCTGATAATTTTTCAGAATTAATAAAAATCTCAGGTTCCTAAATTTAAAGAAAAGTCCTATAGAAGATAAATAATTCACCTAGATACATGAGTGAAATTATGAATATCCATGATAAAAAGTAAAAAGTCTTACTTGGCCAGATATAAAATAACTTCTTAACTAGTATATAAAGGATAACTTAAGCTGGATACAGTACCACATGCTTGTTATCCTAGAGACTCAGTAGATTGAGGTAGAAGGATCAAAAGTTAGAGGCCAGTCACCTCAACTTAGCAACCTTGTATCAAAAAATAGAAAGGGTTGGGGGTATGTTGAAGACCAGCTCCAATAGGGGGTCTCAGGAGACAAACGGATGGTGAGGAGTCAGCGAAAGAGGGGGTAGAGAAACAACACAGACACCAAAGTGAAGGTGTTGATCCCAATCTTTACTTGTGAAGTTGATCATATATACTTTTCATTTTGGCAGGCTCACAGTACTTTGTGGTTACAAAACAGGAATCATTATTCAAAGAAACAAAATATTACATAGCTACAATTAGAATAGAAGAATGTATCTTGGCTTATGCATAAGCAAGCATTTGTACTTTCAGTTCGAGTTTTGCTTTGAGCTGTTTCTGCTTAGTTAACTTTTAATAATAATTACAAATGTCCCAAACTATTGGCCTATACCTTGACTATTCTTTCTTGACTTACTGACCGGAACCGGTGCCATGGTTATGGCAAGTGGTTGACTTGTTATTATTTTTAATCAAACAAAAGTAAGAGCACAAACCATTGTGCACAGGAACAAGAACAAGTTGCCCAGTACTAAGCCACTAATCTATCTTCTTAACATTAATTTTTCTTCTCTAGATTTTAATTTCTCAAAAACTTCCTTGACAGGAATACAGGGAGTTTTTCATTAGACATTAACAATTTACACTCCACAGCTGAATCATTGCATTTAGAGCAAACAGATCTATGCTTTAGAAGTAGTTGCATTAATTGGGAAAGTCATGTTTTTTCCTTCATACTCAATGGTCATATGAGAAATTGCAACTATACTTCTTAAAGGAATACAAAAACAAATCAGCCCATTCCCAGAAACATACTGCACTCCTCCAGAGGATGGACGCCTTGCGCCATCCACCTCAGTAGGGCCTTGCCATTGCCTGAGTCAGGGGAAGGACTCAGCAGGGGTATACCTCAGGGGTAGAGGCCCCTGGGTAAGACATGAGGTGATTAAACTCATTTGTAAGGAATAAATTTAACATTAAAAGATTAAGAGCTATTCTGTATAGGAAAAATAGATGAAGTAAATAATAGGTATGGATGGACCTCAGGGAAAAAATTAGTAAGGAAAGTAATAATATGTAAAATATTTTTTCAATGAGGGACAGAGCAGTAACCTTTAATTATAATAGGAATAATATGTTAAGAAAAATTAGACTAACAAAGTGGAAAAACTTGATTGAGACATTTTCACAAATATACTGATCTCATTTATAGAGTTAAAATAATCTATATGTAGTGATAGTTAATGAGCCATAAGATGCGTATTTTTATACTGAAATTCTCCTGCATGTCATAACATATATTTAGTCTTGAATGCTATAGAAAGATTTTGGAGATCATATCCTTCGAAAAATAGCAAGGAATAAAGAAAGGATGGATTGCAGAAAAAACAGTGGCAGACTGAAGTCGTATTTTGGACTTTTGTCTGCATAAGCTCCATTTGAAAGAGGGGGAGGCAGGAGGTTTGACAAATATATATTCAGATACTTATAATAGGACCTCAGGAGTGGAGAAAACAGTTCATCTATTAGGAAGAGTTTCCCTACAGTGGGTAGGAATTGAGATGGAACTTAAAGGATCAAGTAGAATTTCAGCAGGTGGAAGATTTTGGCAGGAGACTAAGGAAAAAAACAGCCTTTTGACACACAAAATGAAGAAATGAATTATTCAGCAAAAAAGAACTACGTTTCAGTTTTTTCTATATATAAATGAAGTAAAGAAAGCTAAAGTTTTGGAGGATCTTGAAAGAGTTTAAGGAAATTTCATTTCATGTGGAATTGAGAGCCACATCAGGGGATCTGAAGAAAGTGAGATTTGTTGAAAATACAGTAATAGCGAAAGAAATGTAATGGGAGCCTAAACTAGAATTTAAGAAGAGAAGGAAGAGAACAAAATTATTACACAGCACTTTGGAAAAGAATTCACAGACTTCACACTTTATACAGTGTTTTAATAGGAATAAACAGTTATTTTTCTGTTGTTGGGAGGATAATGATTTCATTAGCCCATTTTGTCCCATAATACAAGAGGTGAAATACCTGTAAAAATTAAATTCAACAACAAATATATCACTTGTGGTAACATTGAAATAATATTTGAATATTTATTATGTTTGCAGAATTGAAAACTTGAGACTTGTTGGGTTAATACAAAAATGGAGAATTTTTTTTTGCAGGTTGATGCATTAAGTTGGCATTTGAGATGTCTTCAGAACATTTTTAAACATCTTGAACTGTCTTGGAATAGGAATACATAAAAGCAAACTATTTTTTACCTAATAGCAATGTTTTTTTATCACCTCAGTCAAATCTTAGTTTCATGTCATTATCATATCTCATTCATAAAGTCCCTTAATATACAGGAAACTATTTCCTTTCTGACCTTCATTGGGATTTATTATTTGTCCAGCATATCTTTTTTTATTGTTGTTATTGTTTCATATCCATTTTTTTAATCCATTCTTGTCTTCATAAAAATTCAAAGTTTTGGGGCTAAGGGGTTTGTTCTATCTTTCTCTCTGTATCTTCTGCTACAGCTAGCATGAGGCAGAACAGTTAATCATAGGGCTTAATACTTAAATTGAATAGCATAATATTCAAATAACTTAGACTGCATCTGTATCATTGTAATTGCTTTTACTTTGTAGAGTTTATTAGTATGTGTTTCTTATTACCAAAATATATTTATTTCATTATATCTGTGAACTTTTCATATTGTTTTCCTTTTAATTTAGGGAAACATTTTTAAATATAGACATTGATAGCCTATGTAAGAAATATTTTATGGCTTTGCTTCATATATTCTTTACATTTAAGTAGTTTAAAATATATCTGGTTTTCTACAATTTGCTGCTATAGTAAAAAGAAATAGTTATCTAATTATGTGTTATGTTAAATTTTAAAATAAAAGTCTGTTTTGATTTTCAGATATATCATTGTGGTGGAGCATGACCTAAGTGTATTAGACTATCTCTCTGACTTCATCTGCTGTTTATATGGTGTACCAAGTGCTTATGGTGTTGTCACTATGCCTTTTAGTGTAAGAGAAGGTAACTTGAAAAAAATGTTTTCACATATGCTGTATTCCTTTCCACTCTGATGCTTAGAAAATGTATTGTTGATATTGACTAGTTTTTTTATTGCTTTACTATTTATGCAAAACTGATCTCTTGGAATTTAATCACTGAGGAGAACAGTGTATGTAAAAGATTATATACATCAATGTTATAGAAAAAGTATTTCTTTTATAGAGAATTTTCTGTTGGGAGTGGATAAAAATGCAATTTTACTATTTTTGCTCTATTAAAAGTCTTAACTACATTTTTATTTCTGCAATATTTGTCATCTTAATTTGTTTTTGATGGGCCAATCCCAAAAATAAAACTCTTAAAATCCATTCATTGTTCATCATATTCTAACTGTAATCTATGTCATGAGTTTATGGAACTAAGACTATCTAAAACTAATAAGGTAGTTTAATAAGCATATTTTCACTTATTCCCTGAACATTCATGAAAGAGGGATTCTCTTGACTGTCTTCCAATGTCTCCTCATGTGCAAACTAAACAATAGAAACTGTTGACCACTAAAAGACTCCTGAAAGCAGCAATGCATTCTCCAGCTTGCATACCTTTTCCTTTTGATTTTTTTCTCTTTCCACTGCTTACTTATAGTACTCTATATTTCTTCTCTTTGTCTAAAAAAGAACTACTTAGTCTGTATCTTAGGGTTAAGAAGTGTAGTAGATGTTTTTTCTTTTATCTCTTCAGAAGGATTGAAATATCTAAAAAACTCTTTTTGGAAAAATAAATTTATATCATATCATATCCTTTTTTAAGAAAGATGGTGGCGAGGCTGGGGTTGTAGCTCAGTGGTAGAGTGCTTACCTTGCATGCTGAGGCACTGGGTTTGATCCTCAGTACCACATAAAATAAATAAAGATATTGTATCCATCTACAACTAAAAACAAACTTTAAAAAAAAAAAAGATGGTGGTGGCTTTTGTAATTTTTAAGAAACATGCCAGGCATGGTAGTGCATGCCTGTAATCCCAGCAACTCAGGAGGCTGAGACAGGAGTATTACAGATTCAAGGCCAGCCTCAGAAACTTAGACTCTCTCCTAAAATAAAAGAACTGGGGATGTAACTTAGTGCCACTGGGTTCAATCCCCAGTACAAAAAAAAAAAAATTAGGATGTAGGGAAGGAGTAGTTCATGCCAGCACATGCCTGTAATCACAGATACACAAGAGAAGCTGAGGCAGAAGGATTGCAAATTCAAAGGCAGCCTGGGCAACTTAGCGAGACCCTGTCTCAGAATAAAAGGGTATGGGATATAGTTTATTGGTACAGTACCCTGGGTTCAGTTCTCAGTACAGGGACAGAGGGGGAGATGTGGGGAAGGAATTTATAACTTACCTACTAAGATAAATATTTTAAGGAAAAATTTGTGAGGTTGCCCAGTTTTCTTAACAGTAGCTTTAGGGGTATTATCAGAACCAATTGTTGATATTTTATTCTCTATAATTAACATGAGTACTTCACACCATATAATAATTCTAGAATCAGGTTTATGACGATATGAATAAATATTGAAAACACTATATGTACTATGAAGATAAATATAGTTTGAATTAGTTTAAACTGACAAGACATATATTAGGAATGTAAAGCCTGACTTTAACTTTTTTGAGCAAAGTCACTTATTTCTTTTAGCCTTTGTTTCCTTAATTGATGGATTAGATTAGATTGAATTAAGTGGCTTATTTAGTTGTTTTTTTTTTCAGTTGGTATTTCTTTGTCATTTTTGGTTTTAATTTCTTTATATGTCTAATTTTTAAATGAGGTTGAAAAACATGCTGATTTTGGCAAAATAAATGTATCTGTTCATTTGTTCTAGCAGCAAAGTTTATTTTACACTGTGTTATAGGCTGAGGATCCAGGCCCCCTGATGTGGCTCTCAATTCCAGATGAAATTAATAACATCCTTGTACTGCATTTCAAGACCTTACAAAACTTTAGCTGCTATCTTTCTCTTATTTTACTTCAATATTAGAAACATTGAAAAAAAAAAGATCTTACATTATTTCCCAAATAATTCACTTTTTCCTTTCTGTGTGTCTGTCATTGTGGATCTTATAGTTTTAGTAGAGAGGAAGTCTCATGTACAATGTTAGTTTACTTTCATTTATTAATATCTGTTTAGGTAGCTATATGTGGTGGCACACACCTGTAATCCCAGTGGCTAGGGAGGCTGCGGCAGGAGGATCGCAAATTTAAAGCCAGCCTTAGGAACTTAGTGAGGCCCTGTCTCAAATTAAAAAATTAAAAGAACTATGGGTGTGGCTCAGAGGTTAAGCATCCCTGGGTTTAATACCTGATATTTAAAAAAAAATAAAATCTCTTTAGGTAAGGGAGTTTATCTTTGTAGAGTCAGAACAAATATTAAATGAAGTTAGCTCATTCACTTTTGTCATGAAATTACAAAATTAATCTTTTAAAAAATGCCGTAAACTATAGCTTCAAAATGTGTTATCATAGGAAATTGAAATTGAATACTCATAACTTAAATTGTTTATTAAAGAGTTATTTCTGAAGCTATTTTAGGCCAATCTGAACATATTTCATTCTTACCTACCTGTCATACATTTTTAGAGAAAAATTATAATTTGACTTTGATTTTAAAATACAGCATAAATGACATAGTATGCCATCTTTTGCATAAAACCTGGTGGCAAAAAAAAATTTAAAATGATCTTGCATCTTAAATAATATAATGAAATAATGTGTTTGATGTGTGCACATGAGTGGGGAGGGTGTGCATAGGTACTTTTGAGTCACTTTATTATATGGTACCCTACATATTATCAGAAATCCACGGAAATTAAAATCTATATGGAGATTGCTCCCAAGAACTCTAGGATTTGAGGAAAGTTTAGTATTTAATTGGTCTTTTCTTCACAATAGGCATAAACATTTTTTTGGATGGCTATGTGCCAACAGAAAACTTGAGATTCCGAGATGCATCGCTTGTTTTTAAAGTGGCTGAGACAGCAAATGAAGAAGAAGTTAAAAAGATGTGTATGTATAAATATCCGGGTATGAAGAAAAAGATGGGAGAGTTTGAGCTAGCAATTGTAGCTGGAGAGTTCACAGATTCTGAAATCATGGTGATGCTGGGGGAAAATGGTAAGATTTCCTTTTTTTTTAATATAGAAGTTTGTTCTGCTTATCTAGTAAATCTGTTTTGCCTATTCCATGGAAAACTTTGACTCAATTTTTAGAATTGGCAGCTGAGTTTTTAATCCATAAATTTCTTGGTATAGCTTCACATTTTTGTGGCATTGTATAGTTTAATGTGTTATTCAAGCAAGTTAATATTTCCTATTTTGTATCACTACATCCTCAGAAAATACCTTTACTCAGTTTTTCTATGTATAAATTATTAAGGCATTTAATCAACTTGCAAAATGACTAGGAAGGAAAACATAAATTGGTAATTCAGAAACAATCTATTTAAGATTTTCCTTGTACAATTCTCTTTGGAATATATTTTCAATTCAGAGTACTCTGTCTACTTTTGTAAGTAGTTGTATGACTAACATTTTCAATATAAATTGTCACCATAAGTATAGTTGTGAGATTAATTTGACTACTCAATATCTGGTGTTTTTATGATTTAAAAATAAACATTGTCTTGTAATCTACAGCTAACAAAATTAGAAACAAAATATGTAAGGATTATTGCAATATAATATTCTTACTCAGTATAGATTCGCAATTGGGTTGCAACTTAAATGCTTTATGTAAATAATTTCAAATAATGGTATCTATTATAAAATGCTATATACTATTTTAATTGATCATTTAGCTAAATGAGTCTTTTTAAAAAACTATCCCAAGCTTTATGGACCTACCACTTATTAAAATGGTTATTATAAACTTGGACAAGTCTTTATTTCTCGTAATAAACTTGTACTCAATACAAGCCACAAAAGATTTAAGTATTTTTCTGTATAACCTTCAGGTTCGAAAATGTTAATGTATTATTTTTAAAACAAATTTCTCAGATAAAAACAAGTATGACATTGTGCTTTCAATAAGTGTAAAGCATCTTTCAGAACAATTTTTTGTATGTTACATTGCCAGGTACAGGTAAAACGACCTTTATCAGAATGCTTGCTGGAAGACTTAAACCTGATGAAGGAGGTACTGTTGTAAATATAATCTTTAGTCTGTTCCACATAGTTAAACTTTAAAATCTGGGTGATATTTCATGTGTTGTGTATTCATATTATTTTGCAGGAGAAGTGCCAGTTCTAAATGTCAGTTATAAGCCACAGAAAATCAGTCCCAAATCAACTGTGAGTTGTTTCATCTTTTGTTTGATTATCAAATAAAAGTGTGTGTGTGTGTTTGTGTGTGTGTGTGTGTGTGTGTGTGTGTGTGTACGCACACACACATTTTTATAGTTTGATCCTTGTATTAAGGGATTTGGGATATAGCTTAGTGATACGTGTGCCTAGCTCATGTGGAGTCCTGGATTCAATCCCTAACACCAAAAAAAAAGAAAATCTTTTACAGTATTAAAATTCTTCTCTAAGGTAGACACCACAAAAGTGGTAAAAGAATGTATTTTTACAGTCCTTGATTCATTTCAACTACTAGTGGAAAATATTTTTAAATCTGTGTGCAGGCGGGGTTGCACACCTGTAATCCCAGCAGCTTAGGAGGCTGAGGCAGGAGGATCACGAGTTCAAAGCCAGCCTCAGTAACTCAGCAGGTCCTAAGCAACTCAGTGAGACCCTGTCTCAAAATAAAATACAACAAAGGGCTAGGGATATGGCTCAGTGGTTGAGTGCCTCTGGGTTCAATCCCCAGTACCAAAAAAAAGAAAAAAAAATTAAATCTGCTTGTTATCTTTTTTCCTACACCTTTAAAAACTTAATGTAATTTGTGCATGATGATACTGTCAAGAAAGAGGAAAGGCCACTCAAAAAGTAGAAGAAAACATTTGAACTAATCTGTGATCTGTGGTTTTTTGTTTTTGATTTTTTGTTTTGTTTTGGTTTTTTGTGGTGCTGGGGATTGAACCGAGGGCCATGTGCTTGCAAGGCAAGCACTCTACCAACTGAGCTATATTCCCCAGCCTGCGAAGAATATATTTTTAAAACTCTAGAAACTCAATTGAAAAGTACCCTTTCCCAGGACTGGGGTTGTGGCTCAGTGGTAGACCACTTGCCTGATACGTGCAAGGTCCTTGTTCCAACTTCAGCACTACATAAAAGTAAATAAAATAAAGGTACTGTGTCCATCTACAACTAAAAAATAAATATTAAAAAGAAAAAAAAAGTGCCCTTTCCACAAAAGAGGTCAGTGTTTAAAAGAACAAATACAAGTGGCTAATAAACATGAAAAGATTTGGGCTGGGGTTGTGGCTCAGTGGTAGAACCCTTGCCTGACATGAGTGAGGCACTGTGTTTGAAATAAAAATAATTAATTAAAGATATTGTGATTATTTCATTATCAAAGAAAAGTGTGTGTGTGTGTGTGTGTGTGTGTGTGTGTGTGTGAGACAGGTGCTGCCAAGTTGCCTAACACCACATCAAAATAATTAAAGATATTGTGTCCATCTACAACTAAAAAATTTTTAAAAAAAGAAAAAAGGAAAGATGCTATTAGCATCTTCATCATAAGGAAAATGCTTATGAAAACCTTGGTGAAATACCACATTATATTCATTAAGATCACTAAAATCCACAATAGTAATAGTAATACTGCTGGATAGTAATAGCTATTAGAGAAGATGTGAACAAATTGGCACCTCATACATTGTTGGTGGGAGTGTAGAATAATGCATTCACTATGAAAAATAATCTAGCAGTTCCTCAGCAAAGTTATCAGGTTCAACTCCTAGATGTATATCCAAGCACTGGGTACCACATATGTTGGTACCCAAAACTTGTATACACATATGTGTAGCAACATTATTTAGAATAGCCAAAAATTAGAAATAATGCAGATGAATGGCTTATGAATGGATAAACACAGCATGGTATATCCATAAAATTCAAGGTTATTCCACCATAAAGAAATGAAATACTGGTAAATACTACATTGTGGATAAAACTTGGAAACCTTATATTAAAGTTCTTTGATTTCTTCAGGTATTGTGATGAACTTTTTAACTATTATATCTGCTTTCAGTACCTAATAGCCAATATTGTATCCATTTCAAACAATTTCATTTACAATAAGTGTTTCATTATTGATACTTTCCATAATCTTCTTAGACTGAGTCCTATCCTGAAATAGTAAACACAAGCATCTTATGATTCAACCCTAGAATATTAATGGTGCATTTTGTGTTATTTCTTAATGATTACTTTTGGATTCAGAATTATTCCCACTTGAAAATTACTTCTTCCCTGAAATCTCTGATTTAAAATTTTTAGATTATTATTGCCTTTTTATTTATTTGTTGTAATGACTATTAAATAAAAAATATCTGGGCCGGGGATGTGGCTCAAGCAGTAGTGCGCTCGCCTGGCACGCTCGGGGTGCTGGGTTCAATCCCCAACACCACATAAAAATAAAATAAAGATATTGTGTCCACCTAAAACTAAAGAGTAAATATTTTTTTAAAAATATAACAAAACATGCTATAAATGTTGGGTAATCATTAAAAATTCAATTGCTGTCTCCTAGTAGCCAAGCAATATAGATTTTCTCTGCAGTTTAACTTCCTAAGTAGAGGAGTTCTGTACTACCTGGTGTGATGGCACACACCTGTTATCCCAGCTACTCCTAGGAGGTTGAAGCAGGAGGATCCCATGTTTGAGGTCAGCCTGGGCAACTTGGCAGCACCTGTCACAAAATAAAATTGCAGAAGGGCTCAGAATATCGCTGCAGCTCTAAGGTAGAACACTTGCCTAGGATACTTAAGGCCCTGGGTTCAATCCCCAGTCCACAAAAAGAAAAACAAAGAATTCTATACTGATTTTTTATCACTTAAAAACTTTTTCCATTGAAAACAGGGAAGTGTTCGCCAGTTGTTACATGAAAAGATAAGAGATGCTTACACTCATCCGCAATTTGTGACTGATGTGATGAAGCCTCTGCAGATTGAAAACATCATTGATCAAGAGGTATGCTAACATAAGTATATTCATTAATTTTTTAATTTTATTTCAGATTTGGGATTTCTTTACATAGTTTCCTAAACTTCTTTTAGGTGCAGACATTATCTGGTGGTGAACTGCAGCGAGTGGCTTTAGCTCTTTGTTTGGGCAAACCTGCTGATGTCTATTTAATTGATGAACCATCTGCATATTTGGATTCTGAGCAGAGACTGATGGCAGCTCGTGTTGTCAAACGGTAAATGTCTTGCCACAGCGTATTACTTTTGATTATGTGTACTGGCATATAAGTGTGCTTAATATCACACTTGAATGTTTTGTGATATAAAGCTATAAAAGGCTTTCAAATTGTTGTATTTTAGTTTCATACTCCATGCAAAGAAGACAGCCTTTGTTGTGGAGCATGACTTTATCATGGCCACCTATCTAGCAGATCGAGTCATCGTTTTTGATGGGATTCCATCTAAGAACACAGTTGCAAACAGGTAAGATTAAAATAGTAAAAAACTGACTAAGTTCTAATAATTAGAAGATTACCAAAAATTCTGTGCTTTACTCTGACTCCCAAGGTGATTCTTATTGAACATTGGTAGGACCATGTAGAATAGTCCTAGACTGTAGTTGGAATCCCTGACCCTAGATATAAGCATATCTTATATCTGGGATTCTCACTTTTTTTTTTTCCAGCTGAACTTTTGCCTATTTTATTATTTGGATTTCCAAAACATGGTTTGGTTTTGTAAATAATTGCATGAAAATAAATTTCTGATTTTTTTTTTTTTTTTTTTTTTTTTTACATGACAGAAAAAGGAAAATGAGGACCCAAAGAGATTTCCTGATTTGCCTAACTTACTCTGGTAGTGATTGAACTAACAATAGATCCCAAATATCTGGTAGCAGAATTAAAAACGAAGGAGGTCACCTTTCCCTCTCACTTTTCCTGACTGACTTGATTGTGGGTGCTTGTTATATGGACTTAACATTCAGGTCATATAATGAGAAATTTCTGTTGCCGTTAATGCTAAAATCAGTTAGGTTGAACCATATAAATTGCCAGTATTCAAACATTTTTTGACCCATAAAACAACAAAGATTAAATAAACTGTGGTTCCAGATACATTTTCTAGGGTAAATGAAGTTGCTATTTGACTAATTCTTCCAGGAAATAAAAGTACTGAGCTTCTCAGAACTTTTTTGGGTGTGTGTGGTGTGCTGGGGATTGAACCCAGGGCCTTGTGCATGCTAGCCAAGCATTCTGTCAACTGAGCTATATCCCCAGCCAGAGAACTCTTTCCATTTTAAAATTTTTATTTCAGTTATTCAGAATTATACCTTTTTGAAGAGTTAGGGAAATTTCTCAGAATATATAAAACATTTATTCACATAATGGTCTTCCCTTTGTGTTTACAAAATGTTTAAAGTGTTCCATCGATTTTGTGATTTGATTGATTTAAGAACTAGCTTAGGTAGGCCAGGTGCATTGGTGAATGCCTATAATCCCAGCATTTTGGAGGCTGAGGCAAGAGGACCATGAGTTCAAAGCCAACCTCAGCAAAAGTGAGGTGCTAAGCAACTCAGTAAGACCCTGACTCTAAATAAAATACAAACTAGGGCTGGGGATGTGGCTCAGTGTTTGAGTGCCCCTGAGTTCAACCCCTAGTACCAAAAAATTAAAAAATACTAATAACTAGTTCAGATAAAAAATATGTATAAAGCATAAAAGGAATATTACTGAAAATCACAATGTGGAAGTACATATTTCCTTCATTGTCAAATTTCTAACAGAAATTAACTTTTTTTGATAAATTCTCTTCTCCTTTAAAAATGTCAATTTGAGATTCTGTAAGTCTCCTAATTTATTAGTGATCTTTTGTTTTTCTAAAGTCATACTTCTGGGCTGGGCATGGTGGCACTTGCCTGTAATTCCAGTGACTTGAGAAGCTGAGGCAGGAGGATTCCAAGTTCAAGGCAAGCCTGAGCAACTTGAGATCCTATCTCAAAATTTAAATAATAATAATAATACTTCCATTGCAGCTCAGAGGTAGAGCGCATACTTTATGCACAAGGCCCTACATATCTTCCCTAGCAAAAAATAAACTAAATAAATAAATAATTCTAAAATGTTTCTTTTTCCACATCAGAAATACAGGTACGATTGTGTTTGTCTTGCACAAAGTATTATTGCCAAGCAAACAGTATAGTCCAAGCAAAGCTGTTTGTGATTATATAAGATTTATAATATGTTTTAATTATACTGTTATCCAGATGATGTGTAATAGAACTCAAGGGAACAGTTATTCTTTTTATTCCTTAAGGTAATTAATCTTTAGGGGTTGAAAATTTAATCAAAAATATTTATCCCCTACCCCCACAGTCCTCAAACACTTCTGGCTGGCATGAACAAATTTTTGTCTCAGCTGGAAATTACATTCAGAAGAGATCCAAACAACTATAGACCACGAATAAATAAACTCAATTCAATTAAGGTATGTGGAAAAACTGTCTTAAGTCATAACTTTCTCAGTATGAACAGTGGAGAGGCTGTTGCTTTTATAAGTCAATATTTCATAGATTTCATACATTCTATGGTTCATGTGTTTTTCCATTTTAATACCTGATGGCATGTAGTCCTCTAAACAGCAGCTGTGATGCAGCTACTGTGCTGCATGGACGCAGCTCTTCCTACTGTTCAAGTTGTACTGTGTTAACTGCTAATTAAAATGTTTTAAGGAAGATTATACTACTTGACCATTGAAACAAAGAAATTTTCAAGAATATTTCAAGCAGCTTCTCTACATATTTTTATGTTGTTCAATTCATGACTAAAATGTATATTTTAAGTCTGAACAAGCTCTTAGAGTATAAAATTCTAAACAATGGAAAACCACTTTGTCAGATCAGTTGGTAATGTTTTTTCTTTGTAGAACATAAATTAGTTGTCCACCCTATGCTTGATTTAGTCTGTGAAATGCAGTATTTATTTTTTCAAAGGCAAGTTTCTTGGTCACACAAATTAAAAAGTGAAGGAACTATGAAAGCATTTCAACTGTTTTCATGTCCCCTGCAGTGCTCACTTCCATGTTTCTCTTTCATCACATCCGGTGCTAGTTTTCTCAGTTTTGAAAGGCATATTAGGCAGAAAAGGGGACAGGAATTTCTTCTGAATCATTATTTATACTTGGTATTGTCATTTGGGGTGGGGGGGTATGTTTATGGTTCAGACCCCGATGTACCTATTAATCATTTCTGTATTCACATTCATCTTAGTTGTAACTTAATAAGGGAGCAGATGGGTGAGTGGGTAAATGTTACTGTTCTACCAAACATTCTGGGGAAAGTTATTTCATTCATATGTATATATAGTGTCATTCAGTATGCTATCTTTGGGCCAGGAGCTTAAAGTTGAAAAGATAAAAATGGGATGGAATTCCATATATGTACTATATCTTACATGAAGGAACTTGGAGTTGATGGAAGTGAGGTATTTTGATAATAGGAATGGGGACAGAAGGTAGTAATCTTGCTTTTGAGTAGTGGACCCAGAAATATCCAAAAGCAGATGGAAGTTTATTCAGGTACTTGTTTTACTAATACCTTGTATGAAATCCTAAATGTAAAGGAGCGGTGATGTTGACTTTTGCTTTTCTTTTTAGGATGTAGAGCAAAAGAAGAGTGGAAACTACTTTTTCTTGGATGATTAGACTGAATCTGAGAATATTAATAAGCCATTTATTAAAAGAAACATTTACTGGGATTTTTGTCATATATGACTAATCAGGTTTTATGGCCCCACATACTCTGGAGCTTGAAGAATGATTTTTTTTAATGTAACATCCAAAGCCAGGTATATTGTAAATTGTAGTCTAAGCACAAAAAATGGAACTTTTCTGTTCTGAAATGATAAGGCCCTTTTTGTGCTTAATATTCTAAAGTGAAGACATTTCAAACTACAAATTACCTCCAAGTTTTCATGATAAATGGAACATTTTCAGTAGGTGTATTATATTCGTGTACCAAATACTGACCAGTGTTGCCCCATTTTAAAAATCTTGACAACATTTCTGTACTTATCTGGTTTGCCAAGTATGCCAGTATAATGAAACTGCCCTATTTTAAAAGCCAGTCGAAGACTACACTGATGATATTTGATAAATAAACTTCAGGACTATATTTGTTATTTGTTTTCAGTCTTTGCACTGAATGTTCAGTGTGTGATTCCTAAGGAAGATTGCTGCAGAACATCACTGTCAGAAAATGGGTATTTGTTACCAACCTGCGCATTGTTTTAATGTTTTTTGGTGCTTTTGAACATCATTATCCAAAAATCACTTCACTGTCCCCTCAAAGGAAAAAAAAAAAAAAAAACTGGGTTTTTCAGTTTTTGCATTCTGTAAGATTCTATAATTACTTTGTTATTTTTTAAACATGCATTTATATAATCACTGATCAAAATTTAGGGCAAAATATTTCTAAAGAATATTTGCTTCCCTTATAACTACAGTCTCAGAATTTTTAAGAGTTGGTGCCTGAGAATCTATGTATTTTTAAAACTACAGATTTTTCTGCTGAGCAGTCAAGGATTAGGGAAGTCAACCACTTCCCCAATGGCAGCATCAATGCAAGAGATAGCAATACAAAGCATCCCTTGGTACCAAACATATTCATTTCTAAGTTGGGACATAATAAACTTATCATCAAAACCTTGCTAATACACTGAACTGGAATTAACTTATATGTAAGGAAGAAGGATTACTATAAATTATTGGGGCAAGCAAAACAGAAAAATTGGAGATTATTTGACAAGACTTTTTATAGCTCATTAACTAATAGAAGCTTTGATTAACATAATGAATAAGTTTGGTTTAATTGGACCCTGTTAGGCCTTCTGAAAATAAATTTTATGTAATGCATAAATACATGTTTATTGTGGAAATTTGAACTATTCAGAAGTATACTTATGGAATAAAAAATGATCTCCCTACATTATGCTCCCAGGGGTTACCAATGTTTGAGTTTATTCTTTCATGCTTTTTTCTATGCACTTTGCTAAGTGAGAATATATAAAAGGTTTGTCTTGTACATAAATGGGATTACACTAAAGTTAGTAGTTCTGGTTTTTAAGGGTTAAATGTATGATTATTTCAAATATATTGAGTAAAATAAGACAAGCTTTTATTTCTAAAAATACTTGGGATGGATGTATTACTGATTAAAATGTGTATTAATTATAAGGTATTTTATGCAAATGAAATTTGAAGACATAGATTTAAATGTTATATGTTGTTGAAAGCCCTAACTTTGCTGACATCAGAGTTTGTCACCATCAATGCAAATATTATCAGGTGTAGTGGTCACACCTGTAATTCCAGCCAGCTGGGAAGGCTGAGATAGGACCATTCCAAGTTCAAAGCCAGCCTTGGCAACTTGGCAAGAGTATAGTCTCAAAAAGGGCTGAGATGTACCCTGAATTCAATCCCTAGTACCACCAAAGAAAAAGAAACTGTTAATATGTCCTGCTACAGTTGTTTTCTTCAGTTTAACCTGATTTTAGAACATAAACATGTTGAAGTCCAGTCTTGTCTCACTTATCACTCAGTGTATAGTATGGTATGTGGGACTGGCATATTGAAGGAATGAGCATATATGCCAGAGAGAAAACTGCTCAATTGTGCGTGGCACACACCTGTGATCCCAGCTACTGTGAAGACTGAAGTGGGAGAATCACCAAGTTCAAGGCCAGCCTGGACAACTTGGTGAAACCTTATCTCAAAAAGGACTCAGGGTGTAGTTAATTGGTAAAGTGCCCCTGAATTCAATTCCCATACAAAAAAAAAAAAAAAAAACTTCAATTCGTGATTTCATTGTGTTTCTCAACACAAGTGTATGTCAACCCCTTAGTGCCTGTCATATCTAAGTATGAAATGGTTCAAAATCACTCTGAGAATCAGGAAGGACTGCATGAAGGAAATAGCTCTGGGGAGTGTAATACCACCTGTCCCATATGAGAGGCAGAGAGGTTGTTAGAACTTATCCATGTAAAACAGGATACGCATATGACAAGTGAGAGGCAGAAAGGAGCATTCTGAGATGCGTAGGCCAGGCACACCTGCAGTTCAGGAGGCTGAAGCCAGAGGATCAGGCACTAAGCAACTGAGAACGGACCCTATCTAAATAAAATACAAAATAGGGCTGGGGATGTGGCTCAGTGGTCAAGTCCCTGAGTTCAATCCCCAGTACCAAAAAAAAAAAAAAAAAAGATTGAGTAGAAGGATATATAGGTACATAGTAATGGGCTTTCTCTGCCTGTTTGAGGTTGAAATGCATAGCCAGTTAGATAAGCAGCTAGAATTATCAAAATAACAGGTTTCTCAGGAGCACTCATTTTTATTCGTTTGTCTTAATATTTTGAAACATTCCATCCATTGATGGCAGGATTAAACTTGCTATTTTTGTCTACTATTATACTAATGAGTTGTTTCCTTGTGGTTAACCAATGTACAGTGAGACAAAAATTTTGACACCTAGTGTGGCAAATAGTAATTCCCTGTGCTCACCACCATCTACCTCCATGCCAGGTTAGGATACACAGTGTCTGTAAACCCAGGTGATGAGTCAGAATAACCTAAGAATCCTACAAATCCTTTTTCATAGTTTCTTAGTTCTCTTGCAGTTAAGTAGGTCACATGACCCACATCTGACCAATTAAGTTGAAAGCCATGCTTTCCTAGAATATATGTAGTTACTGATTCTTGTGGGTGTGACACAGAGCAAGAACTTGTGGCCACAAGGTTAAGAGATGTAAGGAGGAGCTGGGGTTGTAGCACGCTTGATTAGCATGTGTGAGGCACTAGGCTTTATCTAAATCACTAAAACATGTAGAAATAAAAAATAAAGGTATTGTGTCCATCTACAACTTAAAAAAAATGTAAGGTATGTGTGAAGAATGCTCATCCTTACACTTCACAACTGCCTGCAAGTCACTTTCCTCCATATTTCTTATGAAGAAAACAAGTCCTTATTTGTCAAGCTGTTTTTCTATTGCTGGCCACCAAGTTACCTTGGCTTCTTGGGCAAGGTCTGCCCCTCCAAGGGCTTTCCATTTGCTTTCTGCCAAGTAACCTAAGTAGGAACTTGTTTTCACTTTTCTTAATTTGCAAATTCTTGGGCCTTCCCAGCTAGTCTTTGGGGTTTTATTGTTTCCAATACTTGAGATTGAACCTAGGCCTTGTTCATGCTAGTAGGGAAGTGCTCTACCGGCTTTTTGTTTTTTGAGATAGGGTCTCATTAACTTGCACTTGCCTCAGACTCTTGAGTGGATGGAATTATAAGCATGTGCTCTTGCATTAGGCTGGGTGGGTATTTTTGCTTTTGTTTATAAGATCTGGAACTTAGACCAATGGTCTTGTTTATAGAAAAAGTTTGCTATTACTGACCTTTCCAGAGGTCACAACTGTGTTAGTATCAGCTCCCAACCTTGCATGTACCTAAGTCTACATCTCCCGTATCTACACAATTCTTGGCTAAGGAAACAGACCAGCTGTCCAGGTCCATTCCTTCTCACGGCGCACAGGCTTAGTAAACAGACTGTTTCTGCTTTCTTTCCCCATTTATAAAAACACCTTTTTTACAATCCTATAAGAGCCAAGCCAATGGTGCATGCCTGTAACTTCAGCTGCTGTGGAGGTTGAGGCAGAAGGATCACAGATTCAAGGCCAGCCTGGGCAACTTTGCCAAGAAAGAAAAAAAAATCCAAAGGCTGGAGGATGTACCTTAGTGGCAAGGTGCCCTTGGGATTAACTACAAAGTTAATTAAATGCTTTTACTAACACCCAATTTACAAAGTAAATGGCAGAAAACGTGTAACAAGTAACACATCAGGTAAATCCCTAGTGGGTTTTTTTTTTTTTAAAAAAAGCTCATTTTCTACTCATCTTTAAAAGGTGGTCAGTCCAAAGGTAAGTTTCTCAATTATCTGCCACTTAATATTAAAAGGAAAAAAAAAAAGCTTAAAAAAAAAACCTCTCACACTCTTCATCTTGGGCCTTTACTCTCATTTTTGTTTTTTCCCAAATCCAAATGAAAAACAAAATGTAATTAGAAGACCAGTATGTATTTTTTAAAGGGTTGACTGAAGCCTGTTTCTCTAGTAAACTCATTAAAGGATCCATCTAAAAAGCTTCAATATGAGGTCTATAGCTCCTCTTGAAACACTGATCCAAAGTAATTAACAATTCTGAGGCACCCAGGATTCACAAGATGCATAGCTTTGTATAGGAAAGTTGGGCATAGTGACTTCCTCTTTTGTTTCCATTCTCACACTTTTCCCTAGTTCTGGACCCAAGTACTTCAATGTTATATAGAAAAGCCTAATTATTCTAGGTGAAGGATAGGCCTTCTAATTATAGAAAACTACAGAGAAACCCCATCTTGCACCTCTTGAGGACAAATTACTTCCCTTGACATCACCTTTTATCCCACCCAGCTGGACATCTTGTTCTCATCTCTGGCTTCTGTTGACCATAGGCAAACCTGCTAGCCAACTAATAGATAAATGTTTCCCCATTACTCCTTCCCCAACAATGTTATATTTTACGAAACTTCTCAAGCAAGCTGTCCAACTTGTAAGTAGTGCTGGGGTTGGAACCCACAGGGCTTAGGCAACCGCTCTTGCCCTGAACTACATCCCTTGCCCCAGCTGTGATTTTTCTTTACACTGGCTCATTCTCTCCCTTGCTGTTCCTGTGCCCATGTGTATCAGGTTCTCTTTTAAATACATGCGCTGAATGAGCACTGTTTCAGGCTCTGCTTTGTGAGGAAGCTAAAGTTTCCTGAGAGTTCACATTCTAAATATATTTAAACAAATACTCTCTTAATATTCAGAGTTGGCTTGATTTAATAAAAGAATGAATTTAGTAGGGCAGAGTGACACACACCTATAATCCCAGCAACTATGGAAGCTAAGGCAGGAGGGTCACAGGTTCAAAGGCAGCCTCAGCAATTTAGGGAAATTGTGTTTCAAAATTTTTTTAAAAGGGCTGGGGATGTAGTTCAGTGGTGAAGTATCACTGGGTTCAATCCCCAGTTCTGAAACAAAACATCAACATTTAATGGTGGGCTGGAAATGTTATTAACTCAGTGGTAGAGCACATGCCCAGCGTGCACAGAGGCCCTGGGTTCAATCCCTAGCACTGCCAAAAAATAAAAAAATAAAAATAAAATTGTTGGTCTTTCAAAGTATTAGGTATACTCAAATCTGTTTTCAAGCTTTCAATTTGCTTTCCCTTCAGAAAACATTTAATAGAAATGCAAAAAAAAAAATTACCCTCATCAACTCAAGTATCCTGCATATTCTCAATTCATTTTGTGGCTGCTGAAAAAAAATGATACCATCAGCTGTAAAACTACAGAACTAGGTTAAAGTCCAAATCCCACCACTTGGTAGTTGTATGACCTTAGGCAAGTAATGTGGAAAATAATATCACCTATGGGTCACAAATCCCAAATGACTTTTAGTTTACATAAAAGAATTGTCTTCTGGCTGTGAAAGAGCCAAAGAAACCATCCTTATTCTAAGACAGCTTACTAAGATTTATATGCTATATTACTTGATTACCCTTGAAACCAAAGAATCACAAGTAGGATCAAGAGACAAAATTTAATATATGCACACAGTTTTATATATAATGCAGCATCACACCATGTAGGGCATTTACTCTTATTTTGTACATTCAGATATGTTTGAAACACTTCTTAAGGCTACAAAACAGAACATAGAAAAATAAACAGGAATATATTCAACACTTACAAAAAGTGATATGATAAAGAATATAAAGTACTATTTTCCTTTCAACACTTCAAAAGATATGTATATATACTTTTTTTTTTACAAGTAACATCACAAATGATCACATCTTCACATGCTTGTAAGTATTATTTGTACTCAGTGTAAGGCTATTATCTTTTTTATACGTAAATTTTTCTAGCTCTGTAACAATGCAATTTTTAATCCATTCAAGTAAATCCAACCCCTAAGTTGCTGCTTCCCAGCATTAAGACATGCACCCACCCCTCTTAAAGGATTCTCTAAAACTTGTATTTCAGGGGCAGGGAGGAGAAAATCTCTTCTTAAAAAAAAAAGGAAAAAAAAATCCCAATCAGAGGGAGAGTAAATGGCTGACACTAGTAGCAAACCTTAGTTCTTTGAAACTGACATACTGGAAATGAGCCATTATTAAGATTTTAAAACAAAAACAATAGCCTTTAGACATAAAATGGGGAGCAAAATACAGTACACAGAAACAGTGTAGCCAAATACGCATTCTCTTCAGCAACACTGGAATGGGCCTTGCTTAGTACCCATAAGTGAAAGACGAAAAAATTTACCTCATCTAAAACTGAAGGCAAAACAAATGAGGCAAAAATAAATATTGCTAGTTTCTAGGATGGCTGAGTATTTTCTAAACCAGAAATGGTTAGAAAGAAACTTTATTGCACCAAGTCAATCTTAAGCAAGTTTGCAGTTCACAGGCATTTTAATTCACCCTTGAGTCACAAAGGAAACAACACACTGCAAGAATAGAGTTTGCTTCAGATAAGCTGTCTCAGCACTGTGGTTTCAAGAAACCCACCGCTGTCAGATGGAGGCAGGTCTGAGCTTGGGTCTGCCATGACAGTGGACTCGTGGAATACCAGGAACAACAGGAGGACAACACAGCTGCCAGCATCCTGCTACAAGGAGCATGGAGGGCAAGAATGGAAGATGGATCTGAGGGAAATAAACTTGAAGAAGAGACATATGCACAATACTACAAGAAGGGGAGCTGGACTCAAGTTCAGAAGAAGCACCTAACTAAGCAAAAACAGGTGAGCTTTGGTCAGTCTAAACATTTGTTCTTCAAAATATGTCTGATCATAATATGCTGAAGTTTCATAATTTCCAAATCAAAATATAAATGATTCTCCATTCTACCCTTCTGCCTTTTTCTTATATAGAATTATCTCAAGTCAATATATAATATGACATACAGTTATAATATGAAGGACAAAAGCGTGCTTGGCCTTAGTTTGACCTCAGCATAAGGCAAAATCCCCTGGACTAAAACATTTAAAAACAAATCTAAAGGAAAAAAAAAAAAACTGACCTTCATGCAAAGAGTGATAATTTTAAAACTACCAAAAGTCAGAGTTCTTTTATTCCAGAGGTCACTGAGAAAAGTACCATCTGCTAAAATTCTTTCAGCACTGTTTCCACCCTGTGCTGGAGGTTAGAGATGGGAAACAGGAAGCAAATCAGTGCTTCCCTCAGGAGTGATGAGTCTTTCGTTAATTGAGGTAAGGTAGGATGATAGTGAAGAAACCAACAGAATTCTGTGCTATCCAATTTTTAAACGTTTCCAGAAACAGATCAAATCCCAGTCAATACAATAAAGGACACTGGAAACAATTGCTTTTACTCCTGAGATCAAACTTACATTGAACTTTTAAATCTGGTATTTATATCAAAATGATTTTCATAATAGAAATTATCAGATAAACTAACCTACAATAAAAGGGGGGGCTGAAAAAGAAGAGCCTTCTAAGCTTCTCATTTCATAATTCAGCTACTGATCTTAAGGAAAAACAGGTTTCAGCAATACCTTCAACAACTGCTCTAGCTTAGAAGGTGACAACAGAAATTCCTCAACAGGTTCTTTCAATTTTTCTATCCATATAACCATCCCAGTCTTTACAAATTTTTACCTAGCACCATCATAATAAAATGTTATCTTTCAAAGTGCTCTCTAAAATCCTATGTTACAAAATATCTAAATGCTAATCACTACCCAAATCAGCAGTTACATAGACATTAGGTAATTAAAACAGCACAGAGGTAAATAACCATTATTACAGTACAGTGGAGATTCACTGAGCCTAGCTGACATCCACACACTCCTACAGGTTATCAGAGAACCCAGAAAACTCATCTGCTTTGTCAATTCAAGTGAATTATATTTGCTTTTTAAGTAATCTGCTTTAAAAAAAAAAAAAAGCCACCACATCTATTTTGGCTAGGTATATTACACATGGCATGCAAAGAAAAATTACTGTATTATTTGCATAGCACTCAAACTTCCTGATCAAAAGATAATCTCAACATTTAAAAAAGGGTAGATTTTCACATTGGTATGTACAAATAAGAAATACAAGCTACAGTTATTTTTACAAAGTAACACAGATGAATGAATACTGTGCTAGTTAGAGTCCAATCTCCAAATGAGAACAGAGTGCAACATGCAAAGGGAACTCTAGTAAATACTGAAGACTGGAAGGAAGAGGGATAGAAGACATGTTACCAGAGTAACAAGTTATAAAATGCAAAGCAAAACCATTTTCTAGCAGCATCCTCTAGGTAAGAACTAGAAGTTACAATCATTCTTATTTTCGTACAATTCCAGCCATGACAAATTGAACATGCAAATGTAAAGTGATACAAAACCAATGGTGCAAGGGAAAAACAAAACAGTCACTCTCTATAGAAACCTGTCAAGCTAAAAATTTTTAACATTTCTTCTCACAAAATATTTAGAATCTGTCAGTGCATTAGTGTTAAAGTGGCATTAAAAAACTTCTGCAATTTTAACAGATGCAGATTATTTTCAAAATGCATAGCATCTACATTTCTTTCGAGTAGGCACCATGATATTTACACCAGTGCTAAGAATTCTTGGTGGAAACAGCCATTTCACTGGAATTTCCTACTATTTCTTAAACATCTATTCTTGTATGCAATCTCAAATTCAACAAATACTCACCAAAAATATACCCTATGAATATTAAAAGAACTATATACATTTCTAAGACACAGGTTAATAGGCTGCCTTATGTAATATTAAAGAGAAGACATTATTCAAGTTTGACAGATATTGAGATGAAAGGCCTTTGGGTTGGAAGCATTTTAAAAGACAACAGTGTTTTAGGCTGAGAATCGTTTGAGCCCAGTTTATGACTAAGGCATTGCATAATAAAATATACATTTCTATTTGGTGCAATGTTATATTTTGGAATCTATACTGTGTCCAATGGTGTTTTGTCACTTTAGTAAACACTATAAAGCACACATTTCCAACATTTGAAATCAAACTTTTACAAGGAAAAAAACCAAACACTAAATCTATAATGTTTTATATTAGGCTGTTTATAAAAAATACTTTAACAAACTTATTTTCTAGTTTTTATGGGGGCAGTCACCCGATAAATAAATGAAAACAGATTGTGAATGAAGATAAATGGCAATACCAAAAATACACCTGCCCCTGACTCATGTCCAAAATCTCATCCAGAATGGGAATGAGGGTAAAGGGGGAGGGGAGGAGATAATTCCAATTTGGGTTTTTATTTTAATGTATTTTTTTAAAGCCTCCAGAAATACTCCACCTAAGAAAGGGCTTCTGTTCTAAAACATCAGAGCAACAACCATCAGGTGTGTTGTCCTCTATGGCCATCTCCCATCCCTGATCTCCTCCTATCGCCCCTATATGGACGTCCTCTGACATTTCGATGGTACTGATAACCTTCATCCCGGCTTCTGCTCGGCTGCCCTTTCCAGGTCTCCTCACCTCTCACGTGTTGATATCCGCCCCTACCAGAATAGCCCCAATCACTTTTGTACTTCCTGCCTCCGTAAGTTTGATTATAGAACTGCTTGGATCTGCCACTTCTCAGAATATTAGACACTTCATTTTCATCTTCTGAACTCTCTTCTTTTGGTCTTTGCACTCTGCTATCCATAGAGTTGGCCCCAGGACTGACCACATCAGCAGCAGTCTTTGGATCTTTTACTTTCTCTGGTTTTTCTTTCAGACTTTGAATGGTCCTCTTAGGCTCAAGTTTAACAGGCACAGTTTCTCTCTCTCTGTTTAGAATCTGAGAAGGAAGATGAGACTTTCCCTCTGCTCCAGGAAGTGCAGAAGCCAGGGTCAGATCTGCCTTTCGTGTCTGGGATGACTGCTCTGCTCGGCCTTCATGTTTGCTGCTCACGCTTGTTTCAGGGAGAGTGTGTACAACTTCACCCCTGGCTTCTGGAAATTCATTTACTGCTAAAACTGAACCACATTCTTTAGAGAGATCCAGGTTTTCCAGAGGCAGATCCAATTCTCCTTTCTCATCAGAAGGCAGGACAATATTCTGCCTCATTACAGGATTTTCTATGAACCCCTGAAAAGGGTATCCATACCAAACATGAGGAAAGAAAGGAGGTGCAATGGGAACTGGGCCTAAGAATGGATTAGGTCCAAAGGACGGTTGTGGATACATGTTCTTGCCACTTAGTGACTCTTCATATTCAGCATGAAGAAGCTGCCCAGTGTTCTCAGATTCAAGATCAGCCTGGTAAGACAACTGTCCATGACTTTCAGACACCTGAGATGGAGGGATAACCAGAGGTGAAGAAAATGTCGGTGGTCCAATATCTGCCTGAGGCATCTGACCATTAACACTGGCCTCAGTCTGCATAGGAAAGTGTGCATCGGTACAAGTACAATCACTTTCATTCTGAGCAGAAGGAGCTTCTTGGAACCAAGGATTATGAGGATACAC
The DNA here is from genome assembly GCF_045843805.1 of Urocitellus parryii. NCBI lineage: Eukaryota > Metazoa > Chordata > Mammalia > Rodentia > Sciuridae > Urocitellus > Urocitellus parryii. The sequence continues at coordinate 20,039,088 of NC_135540.1, forward strand.
AGGTACTGGGACCTTTGGGTACATCCTGCAGGCTGCCAGGTAGGCCTGGTGCAAAGGGTAAAGGTAAGAATGTGGGGCCCACATAGGACAACTATATGCCTGAAAGAGATACAAAATAGTAAAAGTAAATAAAAGGGAAAATTAAAAAGGTTTGAGTGTACCCGTCTCAAAACAGTAGGCTCAAGAGAAGTTTCTCATGCCTACAAAGAACACAAACCTACCTACAGTACAAATACCAGATCATTGCTATACCCCCATCAGGAAAAAGAAAATGGTGTTGCCCTTCAAGATTCCATCCTTTGCTCCTGTCTTGAAACCAATCGAAAGTCCTGCTACAGAGGCTGATAGGAAACATCATCTCTAACTGGCAGCTTAACTAGACCTACATTCACTTTCTGGTTCTCCCACTGACTGATTGTATGACCCTGCCAGCCGGTTCACCTGCCTGGACCTATTCTATAAGGAAAATGCTGAAAGAGGAGTAGATGATCTTTACTGACAGGACTCAATGAGTATGAAAACCCCAGAGTACTCCAGCTGCAAAAATTAGGTTAGATCCTCTACTCAAAGAATGAAATACTAATGTTCAAAATGAAATACTCCAAATCCTTCCTCTGCATGGGTTCAGCTAAATATCAAAACATAAAGAAAATATAACCAGCCAATTAGATAAAGCCTACATAAATGGAAAACCAGGTGCTGAATATGGCACAAGGCCTTATGAAACTTGGTCACTAGACCAGGACAGAGTGCTTTATTTCCTCTCTGAAATATCTAGAACCCACAGAAACTACAGACAGCCTAGTACTGACAGAGAGTTCTCTAGCCTCTTGTTAAGAAAAAGTATTTTTAGGTGACTGATTTCCAAAGGACCTCTCTGCTATGCTAGTGAACATACAAGCCTCCCACTTCACATACTAATACTTTCATTTGTTATTTTCTTTGGTCCTTTCAATAACTGAGGCAGGTAGCAAACATTAACACCATTCTATAGATGCAGAAAGCCATGCTCAGAGACACTGTGGCTTACCCAGGAATACACAGCTATAAGCCGTGAAAGAGAACTTCAAACCCAGAAGTTTCATCCACTTTCCCCAGTAAGGACATTTCCATGAGGTCCCTGGAATTATGGTTAATTCCTGAATGTATTCCTAAGTTAAACCATCATTAACTAAGAGGTAAACAAGCAAACACAGGAACCTCTACACCACCAAAAGCATCCTGTAAAATGCTGAAAACTCTGGTTCTTAAGAAAATATTTGGTGAACCTGAGGTTATTGCATGATAAAACAAGATTAACACTATGGTAAAAATTTAAAACAGAATTAACTTAATAATAAAACAACTTTAAAATGATAAATGTAAATTACCTTCACTCCAAGATTGAAGAAAAATCTAAGAATGTTCTTATCTGAAAACAAAAGTATTCGCTTGTTAAAAATATACATTCACAAAGCATTTCTTCATCATCTCGATCGATACACAGTTCCTAAAGAGCATTTTATCTACTAGAATTGTATTCTCCGACCTGTGATGTAAAACATAAAAACCAACAGAGCCAAAATTCAGGACTGGTGCAGTGGAACACACCTGTAATCCCAGAGGCCCAAGAAGGAGGATCACAAATTCAAAGCCATCCTTAGCAACTCAGCAAGGCCCTATCTCAAAGAAAACAACCACAAAAGTCAGGCTGCTAAGCAATTCTAATTCTGTATGCTTTTCCTCTAATTAACATCTAAATGCCATAATGGTTTAAACTAATATTCCTATCTGATTAAAACTGAATCTGGATGAAAGAAACTCAAGTGTTTAACTTACCAGTGAGGTTTAAAAAATTATGAAATAAAAATGCTGGGGAGAATGATAAGATCACATAAACCTAACTTAATGATACTATTATTAGTAGAACAGTACACTCCTGCTATTCATTTGCCATTAGCCCATTACCCATATAAGCTCACTGACTAAAAACAAACTATCCACATCAATCTAGGCAAAACGTTACAGGGGCTGGGGCTACAGCTCAGTGGCAGAGCACTCCCCTAGCACAGGCAAAGCATTGGGTTCAATCCTCAGAACCACATACAAACAAATAAGTAAAATAAAGTTAAAAAAGAAGAAGAAGAAGAAGAGTATACAAGCAGTCACTGTAATACTCTTCCAGTTTTACAGGTATGAAAACTTGTAAACTAAAAATAGAGGCTACAGATAAGTAAGATCCCTAAAAATAAGGGGGAAAAACAAATTTTAAAGAATTATTTTTAAAAAACTGCTACATATAGTACTGTACGAGTTACTACAAATATTATATTCAATCTTCTTAATTTTTTAACAGATAAAGTAATATCAATATCTCCCAAAAACCAGACCAGTGTTGAGAAAATTCGTTGATGTTAAGATGTCCAATTAATGAAAATATCAACCCATAAAGCCCCAAGTTCTCAATTCTATGTACACTTCAACAAAACTGAAACAGGCACATTACAACGGGTTAGAAATGCTAGAGATAAATTATATAATGTTAATATTAGCTAATATAAACATCATGTAATATAGTTACGTAATTATGAATTATATAATTTTATTAGACATTATATACTATATTTAAGCTTTATATGTGTTCTACGTATGGAATGATGGGACAAAATGTTAAATCTTATATAATTCAAAATGGTTTCAAGGTTGTTTATGAAAAAATGACATTTTTAAAGAGAACCATTACTAAACACAAAAATCACTTCTTTAAAAAAAAAAAAAGCCAAACTTCTGCCGTCTTTCCCAATTAAGTCCTCCTTCTGGCTAATAAACAAGTCTCTGGCCTGCATTTTTGTCTTTTTATGTCTTACTCAACCTATGTGAACTTGGAGGAGCTCACCTTTAGGCAGGTCCTCCCCAGTCTGACACAGTGAATAAGGTGGTGCAATGGCTCGATCTCCCTTTTCATTATAAGGAAACCCAGGATAGAGTGGGTCTTGATAAAGGCTCAGTGTCTGAGGCAAAGGCATCAAGGGCTGGTTAACTGCCTGAATTGACACAGGAACTGGAGAGGGTGTTAAATGAGCTTGAGACACAGCAGAATCAGGTCCAGTGGTCAAAGTCTGTGTCACTGATAAAACAGGAATCGGAGCAGGGACACCTACAAAAGAGAGGGACAAGAATCAAAATCTACAAAAAAATAAAAATAATTCTCTAGAAATATAAGTTTATATTGCACTATTAAGTAAATAATGCTGCTAGTGAAACAGCTAGTAAAACAGCAGGTTGTTAAGAATCTAACATAGTTTTAATTCGAGTATCAACCCAGGACTCTTCAGGACACAGAGAGGAAATAAGCCTAAGAAAAAAGCTTTGAGTCAATATCTAACTGTAGCTCTCAGAAGACACAAGGTCGGGGCTGGGGTGTGGCTCAAGCGGTAGCGCGCTCGCCTGGCATTCGTGTGGCCCGGGTTCGATCCTCAGCACCACATACCAACAAAGATGTTGTGTCCGCCGAGAACTGAAAAATAAATATTAAAAATTCTCTCTCTCTCTCTCCCTTAAAAAAAAAAAAAAAAAAGACACAAGGTCTTCAAGGAGTCCAACTGGGAAAGAGCTGACCCGTGGGGGAAGCAAACTGTAGTGCCAGTTAGTGCTGAGCAACCAAAGCAAAGAGTGGTGATAATCAGCTCAAATTCCATGTGTCTAGGATAATAGGAGTACACCTTAAGCAACAGCAAAGACCTCAGCCCTCCCACACTAGAAGCAGAGCAAAGCAGAGAATCACAGAAAGCTCCTTGAGACTCTCTACACTTAGTCCTTTTCTGCAATCAAGCCCTCATTCAAGAATTAGAAGTCTGACTTGGAAGCTTTTTTGCTGGTTGTTCATTTGATAAATCCTTCTCTAACCTGTTGGTCCAAAAGTTGTAGGCTCACTTGGCCAGGCTGGCACAGTGGCTGGTAAAGAAGGCACCGCAGGAGTTAGATGTACCTCTGGAGAAACTAAAAGGGGAGCTGGATTCGAAAGAGACACATGTTCTGCTGGCTTCTACAGAGAGTGGAAAAAGAAAAGGGGTCATTTTGCTTAGACACTAATTTTTAATCACATATATCTTGAATTGGCTGTCTTTTATACAACTGAAGTATAAATGGTCCTATTCTTGTCTTAGAAATGAAAGAAAACAGAGAGTAGACAAAAACAACATGCAAACAAATGAAATCCAACCAAGTATTGCCTACCAAAAGTCCCAGAAGCCACAAGCCAAGTGTGAAACAGTACAACCAACTTGAAATTCATGAGTTTAGAAAAGCTCCCCACACAGACATACCATGTAACTATGACTTAGTCTTACTATAGGAAGGATGATAATTAAAAAGCATTTAGCACTGAACTTTTTTTCTACTTTTGTATTAGACCAAGAACCAAAATAACTGCCAGAACTTCTGTTCCTTCATCATTTTACTTATAAATTTTTGGAATTGCTTTTTTAAATGTGTTAAATAACTGATGCAGATGACTCTTCAAAAGGTCTGCTATTAGCAAAGACATATTTAACCACTAAGCCACATCCCCAGCCCTTTTTTATATTTTATTTAGAGATAGGGTCTCACTTAGTTGCTTTAGGATCTAAGTTGCTGGGGCTGGCTTTGAACTCAACCTCCTGCCTCAACCTCCCAAGCCACTGGGATTACAGGCACATGCCATCACACGCAGCCAAAAAAGTTTTAAAATAAAGTAGAAATTCAGTTTTCTTTCAAAAATCTAATGTTCAGGTCAAGTTACCACAAAGGTAGGACAAGATATCAAAAAATAAAGATAACAAATATGAACTTATCCAAAATAAATTCAGAAGAATGGCAAAGAAATGGTTATAAAATAAAAATCTATTAAACACCATTAACATTGTAAACTAGCTAAGATCAAAATAAATTACAGAAAAATTTTAATTGGGACCTGGGGATATAGCTCAGTTGGTAGAGTGCTTGCCAACATGCACAAGACCCTGGGTTCAATCCCCAGCACCACCAAAAAAAAAAAAAAAAGGAAGAAAAATTGTAATTGCACTTAAATTGTGATGCTAGAATAAATTCTCCCATTTCCATAGAGATATTTCCTATTTTTATATCATTGTATACAAAGAACCCAGAGAATATAGTACTCAGTGACAAATGCAACAACTTACGTACTTGTTCTGCAGGAGATGGGCACTCTAATTTCTTTGACTTTGATGGTGATGAAATTCTTGTACATTTTTCATCACTGGTATTCTTTGGGAGCAAAAAGAAAGTGTGATTTTGTATTTCAAAGACCCATATTCCAGGAATAACAGCAATTTCCTTTATAGTTCACTCCACATGCATCTGAGCCCTCTCATGATTTCAAATTTTTTTCCAATTATACTGGTCTTCAATAGGAAGGTTAGCTTTGCCTGTGTATCTCTATTCTACCAAATTACTGGGTTGTTTCTAGCTGGGGCATGGCTTTAAACAATTTCCCTGGAGTGATGGAGAATATAAGCTACTCTGCAAGGTACCTTGAGAACACAATTATGACTTGTAAGCATAAGCCAGAATACAAACTCGCCTCTTTTCTGCTTCTCTTCTATACTAGTTATAAAATGTTGAAATCATTTCTACCTTCTCCTACTTTTTCTTACTATAGTATCACAGTGTTAAAAAAAAGAAATGCAATTAGAATTTTAAACTTTTACCTCCAATGTGCTTGACTCAGGCTTTTTATCCAAGTGAATATGTCCATGGATAGGTTCTATAACATATTAAGGTAAAAAAAAAACGTAGCATCAACCACTAGGCAGGTTTGAATACAGAACAAAATATGAAGAAAGTCAACAGTACTACTGCAAGCATGTTTTAGTCAATGCAGTTTTTAGAGTAACATTTAACATGCCTTAGGCTAAGTCAACATTTCTCGCCATATCTAACATTAATATGGAGAGATTACTTAAGCAGCTTAACAATTTAAAAAGTACATTTTTTCCCCAAAATAGTAGTCCCTCCCTTATTTACAGGGGATACATTCCAAGACCCCACCAGCGGATTCCTCAGAAAATTATTAAGAAAATCTTTCCCATCTGCTTTCAAATGAGGAAATAACGTACCTTTGTCTTTTCGTTCTTCTATATCCATTCTCCGCCTGCTTCCTTTCCTATCACTTACATGCGATGATTTTCTCTGAACACATGGGTTGCTACTCTGAGAAGCGGACTGACTCATTGATGAGCTCTTTAAAATGAACAAAGCCCAACATTTGTGTTAAAATTTACTCACAAAACTATCAACAGAAATTCAGTAATTAATACTATTCTTCATACTTCTACACAAAATCTCAAAATTCATAGCCCTAGATTTTTATATTACTGAAAAAAAAATGATAGAATCTAGGGTCCACTTTTAATTATATTAATAGCTAAATGACTAAATCAAAGTAATAGGCAAAGCAGACCTTCAGCATAATTAGTAGTTAGACTTCATCATAGATCCATTTCAGGAAGCCACCCTGACCAGACCTTCACCTGGCAACTTACATTCTCTGTATAAACAATAGCATCCTCTGTACCAACCTTCTGAAGAAGCCATTGTAGAGGCATGATCTTTGTGGAGGGAAAAAAAATCTAAATGCAAATTAGCAGATACAGTGCCATCAGGATTTTTATCACTGATATACTATTACCAGAGCAAATCAATAAGCTCTGCATGAGATCCAACCTTCTAACTGTGAAACAAAAAGACTGCAATAAGTTGTTTTTTAAACTAAATTATTATTTAAGGTTCTAAGTTCCCATTACATTATATATTTCATATAGCAGCATAGAGGACCTTGGTCTTGGCTATGGAATTTTATAGAAAATAGACCTTTGCCACCAACAATCCCACGATGTCTAAAGATAATGAGGACGAACACCCCATTTTAGCTGGGCACAGTGATGAACACCTGTAATCCCAGCAATTTGGGAGGCTGAGATATCAAGTTTGAAGCCATACTCAACAACTTAGTGAGACCCTGATTCAAAATAAAAAATAAAAGGACTGGGGATGTGGCTCAGTGGTAAAGCAACCCTGGGTCCAATCCTCGGTATTTTAGAAAAAGAAAAAATTAACAATAAAAAAATTTCACAATCTGTCCTTGCATTATAGTAGCAATACCTTTCACATTTGCTAACTAAAAAGAAGAAATATAGATAAAAGCTCAAATAATTTATAGTTGTCTACATAAAAATTGTTGAAAATTGACATATAGGACATGAAAGATAAATATAATTAGCACACACACACAATGCCCTACGCTTTTGGGCATCTCTTCCAATAATTCCTAACCCTGTGCCAATTGAATAACTATTTCACATAAGCTTTTTCAACTGAACTCTTCCTCAGACCCCTAAGACATTCCATAACCAGAAGACAGAGAACTAAGTGTATGGGGCTTTAATGTTTTATGGTGGGAAACCTCTCAGAACACTCCATTTTGTATGTTTAATCCATTGTTACCAATCAGGATCATAGGTCATCTGAGTACCACTTACCAAGACTTAAAAGCCCACAGGGTTCCCAGTATCAATAATGAAGCAGTTACCCTTCCCTATTCTGCTCATGAACCTTCTTCACCTACATGACTCCCCAACAGGAGTTAAGGAAACATGAAGACAGAGAACTCTTTCATCAGAGAAACATCCACTGCAAATAGTGTCTGACACATGGAGCAAGGACAGAAACACAGGACTGCAGGATTCTACCTGAACAGTGAGCTCTCTTGAAAGATAGCTCTCACTTTATCAGGTCCTTGTAGGTTTAATAAACAGTTCAGAGTACTTCCGGATTTAACAGATATTTCTTGTAAAAGGTTAAATGAATCATGAACCTCTCTATACTGCACATTATTTTGGCTACCAAATTAAATACATACTAAACATTTCAAACCAATTTACTTGCCAACCATCACCAACCTTTCAATAACATTTCTAGACCTATCTTCATGCAAAAAATGAAAAGGAGAAGTAAATGATCTCTAAACTTACAGTTTAAAAGTTGTTAGCACACCATAAGAAACCTATGGTTTAATATAGAAACTATACTAAGACTTCCAAACATTAGCCTTTAAAAATTCCCTTTATACATACAGAAAGAGCTGGGAAAGCCTGTTCATCTCTGTTCTGAATCTCATAGAGTAAACGAGACTCCTCTATAGCTTGCTTCTCTCTGCGCTCTTCTGGGGAGAGGCCAAAATAGTGAGATTCTCGACTTGTATGATCAAAATCTTCAACTCTCTCACGATCAGGTTTTCTGTCAAATAAAACATTCTTGTCAGAAAGAAAAAAAGACAAAATGTATTGAGTACCTAAAATAAGATTATCTACTTTCCAATATAAATGTTTGACTAATTTAGCCACACTAACACTTCAGAACTTTTGGCAGCCTGATTAGTACGTTTCACAACTGGAACTGCTATAGTATCAGAATATCTCACTAAGATAATGCACTTACAATAAGGGAGATAAAAGATATATAATTCACTTTCAAGTAATATAGAAATAATTAAATCTCTTTTTATCAGCGCAGAAATATAAGTATTGTATATATTCTTTATGCCATATTCCAACACT